>NC_133775.1:33204559-33312059 GCF_003597395.2 Chelonoidis abingdonii
AGGCAATTAGGTTAGTCAGGCATGACTTGCCCTTGGTGAATCCATGCTAACTGTTCCTGATCACTTTCCTCTCCTCTAAGTGCTTCAGAATTGATTCCTTGAGGATCTGCTGCATGATTTTTCCAGGGACTGAGGTGAGGCTGACTGGCCTGTAGTTCCCTGGATCTTCTTTTTTCCCTTTTTTAAAAATGGGCACTACATTAGCCTTTTTCCAGTCATTCAGGACCTCCCCCGATTGACATGAGTTTTCAAAGATAATGGCCAATGGCTGTGCAATCACATCCGCCAACTCCTTTAGCACTCTCGGATGCAGTGCATGTGGCCCCATGGACTTGTGCTCGTCCAGTTTTTCTAAATAGCCCCGAACCATTTCTTTCTCCACAGAGGGCTGGTCACCTCCTTCCCAAGCTGTGCTGCTCATGCAGCAGTCTGGGAGCTGACCTTGTTTGTGAAGACAGAGGCAAAAAAAGCATTGAGTAAATTAGCATTTTCCACATCCTCTGTCACCCCTTATCCAATAAGGGGCCCACACTTTCCTTGACTTTCTTCTTGTTGCTAACATACCTGAAGAAACCCTTCTTGTTACTCTTATTTATGATGATTATGATTATTTGCTGGAAAGTGATGATTATTTGCTGATTTTTATCAAATATATACTTGTTTTTATTGCACATATGCCTGGAGCAAATGGATAGGTTCAATTTAAAAATCAAAATAAATAAAATAGTTTTTTTAAAAAAACAAACCTACTTCCTAAAAAAATAACTTAATATAACCAATTGATATAGGAATGCAAGATTAAATGGTGGAGGAAGGGCAGGTAAAGTAATAACTATGGAGCCAACCGTGGACATGGTTTTAAAAGAAAAAGCACTAGGGGTGGGTTGGAGTAATGGCTGTTCTTTATAAAAGAAGTAGGAAGAGGTAAATGGAGAATGGTTTCAGAGAAATAAAGTTTCTGGTAACCGGACTCCCAAGGCCCCACCCCTCCCCTTCCCCTCCAGGCTCCACTCTGCTCTGCCTCTTCCCTCGAGGTCCCACCCCCTTCTCCACCTCTTCCCTTGAAGCCCCTCCCCCTTCTCCACCTCTTTCCCCAAGGCCCCGTCTTGCTCCATCTCTTCCCCACGGTCCCACCCCCATTGCTTGCTCTTCTTCTCCCTTGTCCCCATCACTTACTGGATCGTCTCAAGGAGCCTGCATGCAGGTAGGAGGTGGCCCCACCTGAGCAGGGGCTGGTGCAGGTTAATGACCAAGCACCTCCCACTGCCCTGTAGTAACTGGACCTTTGGTTTGGGTGCCATTTAGGGTTGCCAGGTCCCCTTTTTGACCGGACTTTCTCATCAAAAAATCAGGCACCAGGCAACCCTAAATGGCACTGGGACACAGAAGACAGAAAACTGGACTGTCCAAATAAAACCCAGATGGATGGCAACTCTACAGAGAAAGCAAAATCCACATTTTAGAGACTACCTCAGTAGATGGCAAGCCATCTGATGACCAAACACATGATTTGGGATGCTCATAGGTGGTGTATTTGGCTAAATGTCCATGAGCACAAGGCTCAAGGAAGAGGTTTGAATACAATATGGGCCTATACCATTCAACAAATGCCTGTTTCAAGTCAATATACTTGCAACAGAGTCCTTGATGAGCTGGATGGCCTAGTGGTTAACACCCATCCAGTCATGGGGGCAGTGGTAGGGGAGCCTGGGCCCACTCACTCCACTGGACTCTAACCCAGGGTCCTAGGAAGATCAGCAGTGTTTGACCTCCAAGGGGTCCCTCTGAGTTACCCTCCCTGGGTCACTTCCTAACACTGCTTTTCTGTCTCAGCATCTGGTCCCAAATAAGGGAAAAAAGAAACCAAACCATCAGTCCCACGTGGGATCAGCATCTAGTCCTGTTCCCTTGGGAAGGCTTTTCTGGCCCCTTTGTCAGAAGCCTTCAGGGTTGGTCTGTCCTACTCCCCCACCTCCTCAGTCTGAACTAGGTTTCTCCCTTTTCACCTCTGTCTCCAGTTGGAGTGTGCTCTGCAGGGCTCAAGGGGCAGGGCTACCTGGGCCCAGTACTGTGCTTTAACACTTTCCAGCCCAGTGCAGGGTTTTTATACCCCATCACAGTACTACTTTATTGTCATCTGATACAGAGGAAGCTGGATGGGCAGAATGCAATCATGGTTGTTGGAGTTGGTGAGTAAACAGGTTGCTGCAGTCTGAACAAGCTGCAGGCTACAGAGAAGTCTTATTAATAGTGACTTGCAATAATCCAGATTTATGAAAATGAAAGGCAGAAGTTGTTGTTCCCAAATTGTCATAGGCTAATAATAATAATGCTACTGTTCATTTATGGGCCTCAACAGACAGAAATACCTTCCTGCCTTATCCATAGGATGATAATCTATGAGGACTGCAAATAGCAGCTCTAAATGTACCTGGAGACGTCACTTTGGAATCCCCCCATTACATGACTATACCAAGCACACAGAAAATGGCCAGAGACTTGCAAACACATCTCTGTGTTGGACAAACATCTCCATTTCAAGCAGGGTAAAAGTGAAGAGTTGAGTTCTCCAGACCTACCTATGTCAAAGTGGTGCCTGCAGAGTCATCCAGGCAGGTCTTAGTGGTACATGCCAGAACTGGGTAACGTTCCACTACATCTTCATGAAGTGTTAGCCTTACTTGTAACAAACCTGGCATTATCCAACCAAAACCACAGACAGGAGGAATTTACATGACTGTCTCAACTTTGGCCATGTGAGTGTTTCTCATTGGCAGTCACAAGGATATAACAAAAGTGTCTTCTGCCTTCTGTGAGGCTTATCCCCCCAGTGGAGATGCATCCTAACTTGTTTCCTCAAACTCACAAGATCAACTCCCTCGCCTACCCACATCTCTTACTGGATAGCAAGCCTTGCATATTTTTGGGTGGAAGACAGGTCAAGTAAAACTGGTGATGACATTGATTTTTTAGTGCATGTTGACAGGAAATACACTTGAATGTAAGCTGATTTTTTTTTGGAGGTGCGTGGGGAACATTGATATAGATACACATGTTTATTCACATATGTCTAGACAGACATGAAATTTAAAGGCTTATGTGGTGGTGTGTGTCCTATATGCACATACATATATACTATGTTTTCATTTAGAACTCAGCAGAAAGCTGTTTACTCTTAAAACCTCAACAAAAATGTATGGTAGACTGATGCTTCTATAGAAAATCACCTTAATTAGTGTAATTTCTTGATCTCCCCAAATCTCATATGCCATCATCTTCATCTTGATAATAATGTGTATATAGCACCATAACTAGAATAGTACTTCCTGCCTCTCATACCTCATATGTGCAAAGAAGAGCTGATCAATCACCTTCTGCCTCAGATCCCTGCCCTGACTCTCCATTTATTTGATGATCTATTTAAAAGTTTCCCTCCTTATTTTTAATGTTGCCCTCCTCTCCTATCCCAACCACCTCCATGGACTTGTCCAAGTCTGTGACACATACTTTGTCTCTTTGCTCCTTTCTTCACTCTTTTCAGCTGAATTGTCACTCGCCAGAGTTGACTCCTAGCTGTCCTCTCATACAAGTGAATCAAAATTGATGCAAAAGCATTCTCTTTTCAGATTCTCTCTGGAGCAACCTTTCAGTGTCTGGTCTCTCAATTTGTTCTCCATCTTTTTTCACTCTTGCCTAGTTTTGTGTGTGTATATATATATATATATATATATATATATATATATATATATAATATGGAACAATTTCTACAAGCATCAAAGGTAGGCACGTTAAATTTTGTTTTCAAATTTGATTACAGCCTAGACATAAAAGATGGAATTTTTTTAGTACTTACTCTTATTAAACTAAAAAAATAAAAGAGTACTTGTCTAC
Organism: Chelonoidis abingdonii; assembly: GCF_003597395.2. NCBI lineage: Eukaryota > Metazoa > Chordata > Testudines > Testudinidae > Chelonoidis > Chelonoidis abingdonii. Next base: position 33,208,451 of record NC_133775.1, read on the forward strand.
TGAGTATGGGGGTGAGGAGACTGGAGTTTGCTAGTAAAACATTTGCCAAAACTTTAAAACAATAATCAAACAAACAAGGAACAGATCTTATATTTAAATTAATTTTAAACTATTATTTCTTAAATAATGGGTTTTTTAAATGTAACTTACAAATTTCCTGATTTGCAATTTTGTTGTGATAAGTTATATTGGTCTCAATTATTTAACATGCATAGGCACAATATTTCTATATTTTTAAACATGTTTTGCTTCCAGGACTCTATTTTGAAAATAGAATTGCCTGCTGGTAAAATGTTTCTCTTCCTGTGTTTTTAAAAAGCTATTTATTTACATTTTTGCAAAGTAAGTTAAAAAAATAAAGGATTTGATCAATAGGTTGCTGTTGACCCACAGAACAAAATATGCCTTTTCAAAAGAGGAGATTTGCATGTACAACTGTTATGGGATACCTAATGCCAGTAGTAGAAACTGAATCATGAGCAGAAATATACAGCTTCAAGTTATTTTATTTTAAATACTATAATCTGCATCATGCAATGCATTTTAAAGATGCTATTATATCCAGTTCAAATATTTTACAGCAGGCCATTATTCAGTTTGTTACAAGCTGCGACCACAAAATAACAAATGAGTACAGTAATATCTTGATGACGTCTCAACACTGATCAACTGCAAGTGATCTGATTAACAGTCAGCTGTTGATTCCCAGTTTAATTAATCCTGATGGGCTATTGATGCACTGCAACTGTTTGTCCTAATAATGAGGTTTGAAATTAGACTGCGACAAGCCACTTAGACAGCTGCCAAAGAAAATAATCATTTAAGAACACAACCGATGAAGACAACAGAGTAGGAATGGCTGCGATTTGACAGAAAATTCACATGGCTGTGTCACATGTGTTTTATTTTTACATTTGGAGCACATTAAAAGTACCAGCAGTAAGTGGTGATTGCAAGAAGCATAGCTAGCTTTACAATTAAGAATGCTACTTCTCATCAGTATACTAAAGCTAAACATGAAACATGAAGTGTGTTAATAGCAGAATATATGTAGCAACAGACCATTGAACAATTTAGGTCAGTTCCTTGCAATGTTTAATTAGACTAATATATCTGTTTGCAATTAATAGCAGATGTGACAAGCTAATGTGTCCATGTACTGACAAATTAACCTTTGCCCATCAGCTGCTCGGATCTGTGAGAAAAGTGCCATGTTTTGCCTCTGTTCAACTGAACCTATATAAAAGTACAGGATAATTATAAACATAAATGTTAATAGAATATGCATTTCATGGAAGCATAATCCACAGGAAACTCTTTCTGAGCCAGGGTGCCAAACTCGAGTCTGCACACGATGACAAAAAACCAGAGGATATTTTGTGCTTTGGCGGTTTTTTCATTAACTGAAGTTAGTTCTTGGGAAATGCGTTGGATTGACAGTCCTCTTCTCTTTAGCAATGGACCCAGGACAACCACTGAATTGGTAGTAGCAGTGAAAGTGCCTCACTCTGCCTCCAGTGTAAGTGGAACAGACCACCTCTCCAGTAAGGGGTCTATGTTCATACTTATTCAATCTTTGGCTTTATTTGCTGACCATAAACAGATGTGCTACCCATTTGTGACAAGTATGGCAATTTGAGTGATATGGTCAACTGTTCATCTGAACCTCGACAAAGGCCATCAACTTATTTCATGTGGCCAGTGGGAAATAACTTTCATTCACTAGCATCTTGGACCACATTTCATCCAGTGACCTAGAGATGAAAAACACCATTCTGCTTTTCCAGTTTTCTCTCACACACCTCACACTCCATGAAGGAAAACAAATTAGTTTTTCCTGAAAAGTGATCTGCCACTGTTCTGCCCTATATTTAAGATTTACAGTCCTGATTCTCAAAAGTAAGTGACTAGTGATTTCAGGTGTCTCCATTTTGGGTGCCCATTTTAGGACACCATAGGGGTCTGATTTGCAGATGGTGGGTAATTACTAGACACTTTTGAAAGTCTTGGCCCACTTAATATTGGAGTTTCCTAAGAGCTAAGTCCTTTTTAGGTAGAACAACTCATAAAGTAAGACTCTATTCAACATGAGTTAGGACATCAGAGTCTGGCCCTGTCATAAACAGATAGCTAAGGGCTAATGTCTCTTTCACCTGTAAAGGGTTAACAAACAGAGAACTAAATACCTGACCAGAGGACCAATCAGGAGACAAGATACTTTCAACCCTGTGTGGAGGGAAGTTTTGGGTGTGGGTCCTTTGTTCTGTGTGTGTGTGTCTTTTCTCGGGGGTATGAGAGGGACCAGACATTATACAGGCTCTCTAAAGTTCTGTTCAAATAGTAAGTAGAACAGGCGATTTAGGCTTTTTAATTGTTTGTTTACTCATTTGCACATGTGATCTGGCTGGCTAACTTTTATATGTTTAGTTTGCTGGGAATATTGATTTGTATTGGTATGGAGGAAGGGTTTCTTCCTTTGTCTGTAAACTATAGGACCCTGTAATATTTACATCTTTGAAGTTACAGAGATAATTCTTTACTTTTCCTTTCTTTTATTAAAAGATTTCTTTTAGAGAACCTGATTGATCTTTCCTTGTTTCCCTTGCTTTATCCCAGGAGAGTGGGTGAACACCAGGACTGGTGAGGGCGGAGGGAAGGGGGAGAGAGAGGCTAATTTCTCTCTGTGCCAGGAATACTTCTCTCTCAGGGAAAGTCTGGGTGGGGTAAGGGGGATGGTTTATTTCTCTGTGTTTTAAGAATCCAAGGGTTTTGGGTTCTTGGGGTCCCCAGGGAAGGTTGGGGAGGTCAGAGTGCCCCAAAACACTATATTTTTGGGTGGTGGCAGGCTATCAAATCTAAGCTGGTAATTAAGCTTAGAGGTTTCATGCAGGTACCCAAATTTTGGACGCTGAGGTTCAGATTTGGGAAATATACCTTATGACAGGCCCTCGATACTTTGGCAGGAAAATGAGGGCATATCTACACAGAGACTTAGGGCTTCTCTAATGGCCCCACATTTCAGACTACAGGGTGTGAACTGCAGTACACACTAATGTGGAGTGCTGCAACTCTCCTTTGTGGAGGCTGTTGTTAATGTAGTCCTCTTTCAAACTGAATTAAGTTAATTTGAACTAAGTACCTTTTAGTTTGCACCAACAGTGTCCACAAAAGGGAGTTACAGCACAGCACGCTAGTGTACGTTGCATTTCACATCCCCTGTAGTCTGAACTGTGGAGCAGTGTAGGCATAGCCTTAGTGCATAGCAAGCTGGGAGGTAAATCTAGAGTGTTCCGGTGTGTTGTACACTAATTGTCCATGTGGACCCCGCTGATGCTCACCAAAAGTTTCCTAGTGCGTATTGACATAATACTGTTCAATGGAGTTGAATGTATTCTTCATGGAAATCTAAAAACAAAAATACTGGGCCATATACTGTCTAAAAATATAGGACTGGGTCTTCTGATCTCTACAATGGGAGCCCCATCACTAAGATCACAGCCAGAAAATGACTCACTACTCTTTTAATTCTAAAACTCGTTAGAGATATTTTGGGTTTCTTTCCAAATAAATTGGTTTTCATTTGTTTTAAAATAATCCTTTTTCTCCACAGAAAATTCTGGAGTTAAATTGAATGATCTGAATTTTCTCCATTTTTGGAGTGACACAATGTAATTCCTTATATTGGCATGATCCATTGCAGTTGTTTTGGAAAAGGGCAAACTTGTTATTTTTAGTCTTTGTCTTGAACATACAGTCATATTGTAACCTCCCAGTCCTTATACTGCTTCTCTGTATGTTCTTTTGATCAGATACCTGTGTTATCTGTCAACAGTTTCTAGATGTAACAACTTATTCACAACCTTTGCCATATCTAGACCAATAAATGAAAGTGGAAAACTGGTAAGTTTGAATGTATCAGGTAGTATTTTGAGGAAAATGCCATTAAAACTTTTGCACAGCTACTTGGTAAAGTTAGTTTGCGTTAAAGGGTAGATAGATAGATAAGATAAGATAAGATAAGATAAGATAAGATAAGATAATTGGGATGCATCTGATGGCCAGCCAGGATTAGACCGAAGGAAACTACACTGAAACAGCATACTTAACATGATCAGTGGGATCAATGAAACTGAAAAAGACAGATTGCTAAATTAAGCACTCCAGAGGTTTTTTTCCAGAAATTGCTGTTACAGCTATGGTGCATTCTAGGGATTAAAAAAAAAATCTGAGCATAGCCGTTGTTTATAATTAAGTAGTACCTAAGGGTTCCACCACTGGAACCTTTATTTTACTAGCCAATGCTCAAACATATAAGAACATATAGTTCAGAAAGCCTTTGACAAGGTCTCTCACCAAAGGCTCTCAAGCAAACAAAGCAATCATGGGATAAGAGGGAAGGGAAGGTCCTCTCATGGATCAGTAAATGGTTATAAAACAGGAAACAAAAAGTAGGAATAAAAGGTCAGTATTCAGAATGGAGAGAGGTAAATAGTGGTGTCCTCTAGGGATCAGAACTAGTACCAGTCCTACTCAACATATTCATAAATGATCTAGAAAAAGAGGTAGACAGTGAGGGGGTAAAGTTTACACAAGGACACAATTACTGAAGCTAATTAAATCCAAAGCAGATTGCGTAGAGTTACAAAGGAATCTCACAAAACTGGGTGACTGGGCAACAAAATGGCATATGAAATTCAATGTTAATAAATGGAAAGTAATGCTCACTGGAAAACATAATCCCAACTATACATATAAAATTATGGGCTCTACATTTGCTGTTACTACTCAAGAAAGAGATGTCGGAGTCATTGTGAATAGTTCTCTGCAAACATCCACTCAATGTGCAGCAGCAGTCAAAAAAGTGAACAGAATGTTAGGAACCCTTAGGAAAGGTATAGATAATAAGACAGTAAATATCATAATGCCATTGTATAAATTCATGGTATAGATACACATCTTGAATATTGTATGCAGTTCTGGTCACTACATCTCAAAAAAGATATATTAGAATTGGAAAAAGTACAGAGAAGGGCAACAAAAATGGTTAAGGATATGGAACATCTTCCATATGAGAGATTTTAAAAGACTGAAACTATTCAGCTTGGAAAAAAGACAACAAAACAGAAATATGATAGCGGTCTATAAATTATGAATGGTGTGGAGAAAGTGAATAAGCAAGTATTATTTACCCCTTCACGTAACACCAGAATAGGGGTCACCCAATGAAATTAATAGGCAGGAGATTTAAAACAAACAAAAGTAAGTATTTCTTCATGTCATGCACAGTCCACCTGTGGAACCCATTGCCAGAGGTGGTTGCGAAGGCCAAAAGTATAACTGGGTTCAAAAAAGAATAAGATAAATTAATGGAGGATAGGTCCATTGGTGACTATTAGCCAAGTTGGTCAGGGATGCAACACCATGCTCTGGGTGTCCCTAAGCCTCTGACAGCCAGATGCTGGGACTGGATGACAGGAGATGGCTCACTTGATAATTGTCCTGTTCTGTTCATTCCCTCTGAAGTATCTGGCATTGGTCACAGTCAGAAAACAGGATACTAGGCTAGATTGTCCATTGGTCTGACCCAGTATGGCTGTTCTTATGTCCCTGTCCTTAAGATCTTACAACCTAAGTAGAAAAAATGGCAAACTTTAAACAGACGAGCACTCTCTCTCTCTCTCTCTATATATATGCAAAATGTCAAAAAGTTCATATTTTAGTTGCACTTTCTTTTGCTCTAAGTTATTCCCACCCATTCCTCTGGCCAAGTAATTCAGCCATCTTGTTCCACCACTGATGACCAAACTATCACTATTTTCATTGTGCCCGCTCAGAGAAAAAGAAGTGTTTATTTTGTTTTTTAACCCTTCCTCTTATGGTAGTATACATGGCTAACATTTTCTTGCTGCAAAATTTGAGGAGAACTGAATAATGGAAATCATCTCACAGTTGTTGCAACAAGTACTTTATTGACTCCAAAATCAATCTGCTATTTTCCTGTACAAAAGTCAGAGCACAAAGAGCCCTAGAGGCACAGACCAGTATTGCACATACTTCACTTATATTTTAATTATAACCATGTATATCTTGATTTATTTTCATGCCTTGTCTGTGCAGCACCCTCTCAGTGTCATTTCAATCCAGCCTCAACAGCCAGCATTGCTCCTGTCTTCCCTCTTTCTATAATTCACTTCACCTTCTGTTGGAATTCCTTCAAGCAGAAAAACTAACGACGTGAACTCCTTTCCGTGTGTTGATCCATTCTGTTTCGCATGCTAGTAAATCCTTATAATTGTGCTTCCTATTTCTTTCTGATATAGTCTGTACTGAACTGTATTATATACTGTATCCCCATTCATCTAATGAAACACCTTACATTTTTTAGGGGTTGCTTTCTTGCCATCCAATCCCTACATTGTCCTCTGCTGCCATGGTATTTAATGTTTAGGACCTTACTGTAGAAGACCAGTTTGGTCTTTGACTCCTGACATTTAGAAATTGAAGAGAACTATGACTATTTCCTACTGTACATCTAAGAGAGGTACAGTCACTTCAATGTTATCACTGATCCCCTCTACTCAGCTACCAGTCTCTTATTCAATCCTGTAGGTTGTTCTGCAAAAAAAAAATCAACGTATGTATACCTGTTCACCCAGCCACTCATTTGCTCTCTCATTGACTCACGGCATCTGCTCACATAGGGCTTATTGAAATGGGAACACTCAGGAAAGTTAACCCAAATTAAAAGTGGATTCATTAAACCTCTGTGTGGACACTCTCATTCAGAATTAGAGGGGCCTTAATATAGTTTATTTTAATTCATTTCTTGAATTTCTCTAACCTGAACTAAGGCCAGTTCCAAATGAGAAGCATCCACACAGGGGTGTGACGCAGTTTAACTAATCCACTTTTTATTTACACATTTAGTTAAATTTGAATTAACTTCCCTGAGTAGATAAGGCTATAGTTACCCCCCTCAGTGACATGTAAAAACATTTGAATCATGGATTTCAATGTGGATTTATGTCACTCTAATTGATAACTGAATGTGACTCGTTACTGAAAAGCTTTGAAAGAAAGGAAACATCGAATATGTTAACTGGTGAAGTGATGTCATTTCTATAGCCACATACTATTTCAAAATGATAAGGCATGGTGTTTTGGTGAACAATACTTGTGGGAATTTTGAGACTGTGTAGTTGGATTCTGCCAGAGGGGTGGGACCATAGCTTCCTTTTAAGATGGCTTTGCAACCTGCTGTATAATGAAGCATGACATATTATTCTGCTGAACAGCCAAGCCCAGGAATTTTTATTATGACATAATGGAAGAATACCCAAGGATTTTCAGTAAGGAGAAACTTATTTTAAAACGTTATACATATGGAAGGGCTTTATCCAACACCTGATAGTTTGGGTGACTATATTTCCAATTGTTTCCACTATCTCTGCCCTCATCCCTTTCTGCTTATAACATAATATCCCTAATCATATAGCGTTTAATTACCTAGCAGTGTAGACCTAGCATCTGGATTTTAGAAAGTCATAAAAACAGGGTAATATTGAAACAGGAAAGGTCTATGAATATTATATACATCAGCTCACGCTGACACCTTCTATTGCTCTGCTCCCCAAAAGTAGCCAGGAGAGCTAAACGTATATGGGCATTCTTTACCTAAATAGCTGCCCAGAGATACCAGATTATTAACTTTCCGTAATAAAATTACCACAGCCACTTATGTCTCCCACAAGGTCAGATGTTAGCTACCTGAATGGATAACCCTAAAAATGATTGCCTGGGGTTGCACCATCTTGTGATCAGCATTCAGCACCACTGCCAAGGAATACAGGAAAAACAGACAGCCACATGAGAAGAGGAGATAAAAAGAAAGCAGCAAGCAGAAAATAAAATGCCTTAAGTCTGTGCTGCAGCCGCTCACTAATCGATCATCCCCCCAGTGCTCTCTAAGGCAAGCAACTAACACGTGCTGCAGATAGATCAGCAATGGCACAAATACATGGGCACATATCTGACAAGTATGGATAATGAAAACGGAGAGAAGTTCTGCAGGTCTTTCACCAAAAGAAAAGGAACATTGCTCAGGTAGCACTAAGTAACCCACCTCCACGACATTTTCAAACCTCATGAAAGGGACCCTTGCACACTCTTCTGACCGAGTTATTATTTACTTCAGCATAAGAAGTTGAGATATTCTGTAAGTTTAGAACTAGAGAGGCACAACTGTGGCTGTAAGCATTCCCCTTCTATTTGGCTCTCAGTTCTATTGATCTTAGCATCTGAATTGCTCGGGGATCAATTTATTGCGTCTCGTCTAGACGCGATAAATCGATCCCCAAATCGACACCTGTACTCCACCTCGGCAGGAGGAGTAAGCGGAGTCGACAGGGGAGCCGCGACGGTTGACTTGCAACTGTGAGGACGGCCTGGTAAGTCAAACTAAGATACTTTGACTTCAGCTATGCAAATAGCATAGCTGAACTTGTGTATCTTAGATCACCCCCCGCCCCAGTGTAGACCAGCCTGTCTGGCTCCTGGGAGATGCTAAGTCACTCTACAATGTGCTGAGCACCTACCTTTCTCATTGACTTCACCGGGAATTTGAGGTGAGGCTGAGGAGGTGCACTGCCAAGCAGAATAGATGCTCAGCACCTTGCAAAAAGGCAATTACATCAAATTACTTTTGGGGTGTATTTTTTTGCCCCTCCTCAGGCAGCCTGTACCTCAGACCACCCAGCAGCTATCTTGCAGTGAAATTGACTTCTAACCAGAATCTCCAGATCTTTAAAGGCAACAGTAAGCATTTTCTTCTTTTTTTTTAACAGAAATAAAGATGCCCTTGTTTAAACTTTTTTTTTATTGAGACTTTTAGAACATTTGTAAAGTTCTTTCTTTTCAAATTCCACCTTGAAATTGTTAGTTTGATTCTTTTCTGTTGGTCATCCATATTTCTTCTGTCCTGGTAAATTTGTTCACTATTAAAAATATCAGGAAAAGTGCATGACAAATTGTGGAATAAAACAGTAGTTGAAAACTAAGGGCCCAGCACATTTTCACTTGAATAGTCCTAACTCATGTGAGTAATTATTAATGCCTATGTAACTCCATTGACTTTCAAGTCATCACTTTTATTGTGAATAAGGACTGCTCAAGAGAATGAGGAGTGAAGGATCAAGTATTAAGAACTGGACAGATTGTAACTGCTTAGCAGAAAGAAAATTATATACCCTGATTGAAAAATGTAACTAGTAAATGTAATAACAAGTTTGGGTGCAATTCTGCTGCCCTTACTCACATGAACTCACATGAAGTCAACATGGCCGCTTTGGGTAAAGATGGGATCTTGTATTTCTTTATAAAGATGCACTGTGCTTCAGTAACACACATTTGTGATATGATGGTATTGAGTCCTCTGGGCGGTGATCATTTTTCACTAAAAGGTAATGAAACAATAGTTGATTGCACTAAAATACAGTAAATGCCCAAAGTATACCAGGTCCCACCCCAGCTCAATCAACCACTAGTCTCTTTCAGAAGGTTTATATTTCATTAACATACTACAGTTGTGTATTTGGAAATGGGAATGGATTTTTGTAGCTGACTCCTGCCCCTTTTATGCCTGGTTTATTCCTGGGAGCATAGCAGAAAGGTAGCAACTTGTGCTCACGGGAAAAAGAAGTTTAATGGATTGGAAAAGTGTGTACTTTACTTCTAAAAGTTCATCCACGTGTTTTCTGAGTAGCGTGAAAGCAAAAAAATATAAAAACCAACACAACTGTAAATGCAATATAACTTTTTTATGAATATGGCCCTTAGCTAGGATGAAATTCCTAAAATGGTTTAAAAATACTACCATAGTATGGCTTGACAGCCTCCACTGTGATGAAGCATTGATTTGCATGCTTAAAGGAAATGATTGTCACTTGCAGATATGTATATATAAACATGAGTTATAGATTTTAAATAATCAGTGATTTCTAATAGATGTTAGACCTCTGAGCAGAGGGCTGACATTCCTGAAGAGTAACTTTACCTATGCATATGTAACTACGCAGGTGAGTCAAGTTACCCATGCACGTTTTTGCAGGATTTAACCCTACCTCATATTTGTGTTTCTTAAGTTGTAAATATAACTTGGACTGATTGTTAGGGACAAGCAGCTGCTGGGATGCTATGTACTTTATTAAGATAGAATGGATTAGGCTTTTCATGAGCTCATGATCAGCTTATTTTTATTGCAGCCTACCTTGATACAGAGGCAGCACTTGCGTGTCTGTAGTGGAGCACCTCAACCCATTGCCTAATGCACACATTCAACTGAGAACATACTTCTCTGAATAGGCTCATTCTGGGCTCCCTACTTAGATAACAAACTAACTTGAATGTATTTATTTTTATTTGATTTATTTATTTAAATGATGTGCTATAAGGCTTTTTAAATAAAAAGTTGTAGTAAAGAAAGTAAAAAATGGAAGAAAATCTGTTGCTATTCATTTGATATAAAGGAAGTGTAATTTACAGGGTGGAATAAACTGTTAGACTATAATTCTTGCTATTTGACTTTAAAATAAGAAGATTTTAAATGTTTCTTTTTACATGCCTCAACTTTCACTTCTTACATTGCAGGAGTTATTTCATTTTCTCTGTAGAACAACAATCAAAGGATACTCATATAAGAAGCCTGATAATTTTCATATACTTTATTTCAAGCCATTAAAACTGAAATACATTATTCCCTTTCTAAAGCTCTCAGAAATAAGCAGATGAAAGATCTAGGCTTTTTATGGTTCTTGTTCTTCCAGTTGTACAAATAACATATAATAACATGCTCTAAAACTGGTTATTTTGCCTTTAGTATCTCAAAACAGTATCAACTGATGTAGTTTAGATCAGCTATTAAACTTCTCTCTGCTTTCACGTCAATTTGCAGCAAAGTAGCCTGGCTCTGGCAGAACTACATTACTGATATGCAGTATTACTTCACAATGAATCATCGTATGGAATTAGATTCTCCATCAAAAACAAAATTTTAGTAGGATGAAATTATGATTCAGTGCGCGGTTCTCCTGGTCTAGCATCAACATTGATGCAAAATTGATGAAACTTCCAAGTGAAATTGCATTGTTTGATCTTCACAGTCCTGGAATAACATAGCCTAAAGCTACAGTTTCTGTAAACTTACTTTGCACAAATGACTTACCCAGTACTGATGTATTGACATAGTGTGCCCATGAATGACATTAGGGCTACTTAGAAAAGAGACAAAATAACAGCAAAAGAATGCTGCAATTGGTTCTGAAATTACCTTTTTCCAGTGAACCTCTCTGAAAAATTACCTTTTTCTGCTGAATCTCACTCAAAAATTACCTTTTCCAACTGAAGCTCTCTCAAAGTGCCTTGATGTTAAGCAATATCGTTTTAAGTTGAAATGTCACAAGGCCATGAAAAGAAATTGATAGAAAATTTCAGGGTTCCTTGTTGATATTTGAAACAGCCTGTGGATTTTTGTTCTTTAACACAGATCTTCTCTGCTGTGCTACCACTTTGATTTCTGCATTGCCAAAAACAGCATGTTTCTAGGCTTAATGGCTTCACAGAGAAGAATGCGAAGGTGATTTAGTTATTGCAGCTGAGGTGCTGTTACCAGTAGGAAATTGGTAAACAGACATCTTCTGAATCTTTTCCATTCACCGTGGAAGTTGTTTTAAAAGAAGAACATTAAACAAATTCTTCAAGTTTCTTCTTAGTTTTTTTTTTTATTTTAAATAAATATAGTAGCATCCTGAGAATCTGAACTGCTTGGGCAACACAGAGAGGGTGGGGGAAGGGGCAATCATACAGGAGCTGATCCAAATCCTATTGTAGTCAGTGGAAGACTCCCCTTGGCTTCAGTGGGCTTTGGATCAGACCCATAACTGGGGTCAATAAACAGGGAGACAAGCTAGAAGTATGTTTGAATGGGAAGTCTGTAGAGCAAGCGTTCAGAATCTACAGTACTATATAGCTCTAATCCTACAACTGAAACATGCAGACCCTAATGCCTGCAGAGTGCCCCATTGAGGTCTGCCTTTCTTTTATCTCAACATTAGTCTAGTGGATAGGGCACTGGACCAGGAGACAGAGGTTAAGTGACGAAACTAAGATCATACAGGGGTGATAGAATGATAAATTCATTAATTTATCTGGTCCTTCAATGTCACAGTGATGGGTTCCATATAAAAGCCTACAGATAAATTACTGCTGACATTATAAGCCGTTTGGAGCAAGAACTGTCTTTTTGGTCTGTGTTTGTACAAAATGTAACACACAGGGGTCCTGATCCAGGACTGAGTTTCTTCAGAATGAGGATAATAATGAGACTTTGATGTTTGAAAATATGTAGCTACTATGTAAAATATGTTGGGGGTATAAAAGGAAATTCCTGAAAGGGGAGGGTGGAGAAGTGAATGAAATACTTTCAGGAGAACTAGGGTGGGGGGTTAAATGAAAGATATAAATGAAGTGCTTTTAGGGGGAGTGTCGGGGATGTGAAAATAAAATATCCAGGAGGGAATTTGGGGGGGGGAAAGGATCTAAAGTGAGATACTGGGGAGAAGAAGTGGGGGGTGGGATTCATGGTTCTTGTATCGTGAGTAATTCAAAACCGAAGGAAGTGACTATATTTGTTGAATGTTTTGGTTCAAATATTTGAGCAGCTCCATTATATGGTACTATAGTCTTTCCATTCTCCATAAATATGTGAATGGAAATATATATTCCGGGACCATCTCACCAGTACCTTATAAAAGAGTTTACAGAAGGATTGTCATTTCCCTTGACTATGTTATGCCTCAGCATATGCAGATCAAAGCACTTTCACTTCCTCCCTGTAGTCTACTCTAGTAAAGCAAACTCATGTCTAACTTCGTGTCCTCCATGACCCCTAGCTCTGATCTATTAGCATTGCTTTGAAAGTATGGGCCTGTGTTTTTAGCTTGTATTTTTCCATATTCAATCTCATTTTGTTGTTCAGCTTCCTTCTCACATTTCTATCCTTTGCAGTCCTTTTGTGTTATTTTTGTTACAAGGTGGGCAATGTAGTCTCTAAACAAATGAATTGCCTAATCTTGGTTCTCCCACTGAGCTGGTGTGTGGGGCCTGGGGCAAGTTATTTAAGTGTCTCAATTTCCCTGTCTAAAAGTGGGATAATACCACCGATTTCACAGACTGTGTATTTAATATTTGAAAAGCATTTTTCACATGTAAAGTGCAAAATCATATGCTTATTAATTCTGTTCTGTCTCCTTGCTGTGTTGGTTTTTTTCTGTCTTCACTGTTGGCCATGTCGTGAGGTCCTTGCTAAAACAGATTTCTGTCTAGTGAATAAGAACTTACCTCAGTAAAAATTGATTTAGGGCCTCAGGATTTGGCCCTACACTTGCAACATTCCCCAATATAGTATCATTGTGCCTCAGTTTACCCATTGTAAAACGGGAATACTGATCTTTTGTGATGCTCTTTGAGATATATGAATGAGAAGAGCTATCTGAGAGATAGGTATTTAATTAATTCACTATTCATTTTTCTTTCTGAATCATTATTATGGTTATTTTATAAACCTACTGCTGTGTATAAATAGTTTGAAATCTTCTTTATAGAGTGCCAGAATAGACTGAATTTCATCTGTCATCATATTTCCCCATTACCTATTTTTGTTAAGTTTTGCTTAGATAGTTTCATAATCCTCCCCAACCATTTTCAGTTACCAAATGAATTCTATGTTGTTAACTAATTTTACACCTCTATCTATTCAATCAATAAGTATAATAGGATTAGTGAGTTTTAGGTTCGAGTAAAGACTGATACAGATGGAAAGCCAAACTTCCCCACGCAGAAGATAAGTGTAAATTTTATCTCCCTCATCTCAGCCTGACCCATTGCACCACAGGATGAGTTGCCCCTGAAGGAGAGAAGATGGTATGTCCACTGCTGCCCTCTTCCTATAGGGATTCTGCCAGAAGAAGGCAGCTTTAAGTTCTGCCTGGGGCTCTGTAAGCTTCTGAGGAGATAAAAATGATAACATCTCTATCCATCCTCCTCCCTGCCCAACCTGTACATTTCATGGGCCACCTGCTGAAAACGTGGCACCTTTGAGCCACTGTAATTTCTCCAGTGTGGCAGATTTTCAGCACAACAAGCTTTGTAACAAAGTCAGATCATGGACGAAGAGGACCTGTTTTCTGGTTTCAGTTTGGATGGGGTCAAAATTTTGCTGTTCATGAGATGTTTCCAACATTTCTAATGGGCATTTCCATAGAGCAGTGAGCCTGATGAGATTTTCCCCATGGTGGGCTGAGATGTCATGAGAATGCCTTGAGAGATTTTGCCATCAACTTAGCCTTGATTTGGCCTTAAACCTGAATTCTAATCATGGTCTAATCACCTCCTCAGCCTCTCTCTACACAAGTAAATTAGGCCACAGACTGGCTTTTACCCAAAATATTTCAAACCATTATGTTAAACTGGAACTGTGATTACATTATCCTTAGACGGGCTAAAAGATAAATGGACATCCAAAGTCCAATGTTCAAAAGTCTGTGCATACATACAGAAAAGTATGTGTGCATGAACCCAAGTCTGACTGCATGCCAGCCAGACCCACTCAAAAATGTGCATTGTTTATTGGGGGAGGGGTTTGGTTTGTTTTTGTTTTGCAAATCTAGCCCTCCCAGTCTTTTGTTTGGAAAATATTAATTTGTTTGCTGATCTGTATCCTAGCAGAATCTCACAGCAGCTGTAATTCTAGTCATGAAGATATTCAAATATAAATTAGACATTTAACAAAATGCTTATCTGGATTTTAACTCATACCCAACAACATTCTGATATCCATGAACCTGAACAAAGTAGAGTTATCAACAAAAGAGTTAGTGAACGCCAAATTAAAGGCTCAATATTACATTGCCAAGTTGATGCCCCCCTTGTAAGTTTGCTTCTGTCTCTTTTGGTTCTTTTTGTCAAAGGCACAGATATAGTGGAGACAATATGCAGGGGAGGAATTATAAAATCCCTTGGTTGTGTTACATGGTAGAAACGGAACAATGTATTTAAGAGAAGGTACTTGAACATTGAGCTGCTTTAGGTCAATGAACACTGCCAGATCAGCTTTGAGGTTTATATTAATTAATATATTGAGCAGATTGAGCCACATAAAAGCCTATGCGATAAACAAAACACTCCTGCAGGGAACATGTTCCAAGGTGCTTATTGTCAATAATGATATAGTAAATGGATGCACCTGGCTTCATATAGGTGTAACTATGATTACTTCTGGGAGCAATGTGGGGCCACCGGCCTCAGCATGCAGGCAGCCTGCCTGCCTAAGCCCTGCTGTGCCACTGGCCAGGACTTGGGGACAGGTTGTCAGATGAGATTTATCATGCATTTTGAGGGGTCCCCGTCACTGGGGTCCCCGTGCCACTACATGCTTTGTTTCATGGTAAATCTGCTCCTGACTAGAGGGTTTTGGTTTGCCAAGACTTTCAAATGTTTTGAAATTTGTTTTTGTTCTGAATCAGAATGAGAAATAAACCTTTGAAGGTTTTCATGAAATGGAAGCGTGTCAGAATGTCTGCTTTTAGATCAAAAAGTTCAGTTTTTTTATCCAGATCTTCCTCCAAAACCTTTGCATTTGAAAATGTTGAAATATGTCTCCACAAAATATTTTGGTTTAAACAAAGAACCAGCATTTTCTGCTAACATTTTGGCAAAAATCTTCCAACCAGGCCTAAATGTAGCCTCCTCACTGTGATAGTTCTGGAGACAAAACTTTGGGGTTCTACCATGGGATCTTCTCATGAACCCAAATCACAGGCATGAAAGGCTCAATAGCTCAACAGATGGTATTTTGTTGATACAGACCCGAAGAAGCAACGTGGAGGTAGACTTAAAATGCCATGTGATAAGGGCAAAGGGATAGGGAGATGTCAGTAGCGAAACATATATTTGTAGAAGAGGCCATGATCACCAGTTATGACTCAAACCCCATGAACATTTCATCAATATATCTGATGTCCATGATCTGCATCTAGCCATACCACCTCATAACACAGGTAGCTTTGTGATGATGGTCCTACAGGAACAAGCTCTTGCAGACTGACTAGTCTTTCCTAGGTTCAGTTCCAGTGTGGCAAGAAACAAGTGAGCAGACATAGTGTAGTCTGAACCAATGGTGAAAGGGTTCCCATCTTCTGCATGCCTCCCCACCACAGAGCTTTCAGAAGCCTCTCCATCCTCCATCCTCACTGCAGGTCATGCTGGAATTGGAAGAATGGACACCTGTGCGAGAGTCAATTATGTCCTTAACACCTTCATAGAATGGGGGTGGGAGATGATCTGATAACAGCAATAGAAGAGCTCTTAGGAGCATGGTTCCTTAGTGATCCCTATAGCTAAAGGGAAAAGGAGGCCAGGCAGCTGCACAGAGGAGCAACATCTATGCAAGATTAGTGCGTCCTTTCCCCATAGAACTGCAGATTCTGATGCCATACCCTTGCCTACTCCATGACCTTCATATCTCTCTTCCTGATGAGACCACTTCCTGAGATCTCTACAAGGTGATTTCAGAGTTTCCTCTGGCCATCTGCTGTGAGTTTCACCCCAGGTGGTGACGCAATATGGCTCCTCATCATTACAGGGACAATTTATAAAGAAAAATAATCTAACTACAGCATTTTCCGCACATCGTAGGATGATTTTTATATTTCTTTCTGATGAAAGTATTTCCTTTAAACATTCCTTTAAATAATTTTGTTCAAAATATTTAGTGAATGGTCTGAGTCACTAAATTAATCATTTACTTCAGAGAATTATGCTCCTGGGTCCCAATCCTGCAAGGTGCTTGGCACCACTACCTCCTGGGGAGGACAGTTGGAATTGATGCTCAGCAGGTCACACAGGATTGGACACTTATGATTTTCACATGCTTTGTGCAGGTTTTATGAAGCTAATTTGTGTAGACACCTACAGAACATATTCTATTTCTGAATGATCTGTTTGTTCATCTGGAGACAGACAGGTTCTTTTAGCAATAATTAAGAAGGTGTGCATATGTATTCTAGCACATAGAGATTACCTCTTAACACTCAACTTCGTTTCAAGCTGAAACAAGTCCTATTGTGCTAAGTCTATGATAACCTATGGCATCTCACTCATTATTACCTAATTAACCTGCTAATGGCCATATCAGAGGACTTGTCTGTAATTACTTCAGATATTGCATTAAAATCAAATCAGTGAAAAGAATGTGATCACTTAAATCCATTCTAATAAGCAGGTGTCTTTCTGAGCACTAAACTTTAAGAAAAGCAGAATGTTGTGCGCATCAGTTTGCTGTTTTATCATCACAAGGCTGATCCTTGATTCCTTGTTCACCCAAAGCTCATTGACTTCACCAGGAATTTTGGAAACAAACAAACAAAAATGCAGGATAAAGCCCTATATGTACATTATTTCCACTAGGAAAATGCCAGTAAATACTGGAAACAGTTATGTCTAGTGTTATAGCACATTTTTTAAAGAAATACCTAGATTAAGCAGTTAAAGGTTTTGTTATAACACTCCAGTTACAATTTTATGGTATTGTACTAGGCTGCCCACCTAGATTCACAATACAAATTTTCCATAATACTCCCTGTAAAATAGTTGAATAAAAAAAAATCTTCGTAAAGAAAATATATACTTTTAAGTTTAAATCAGCTCATGGCTTTCCTTTTACATCGCATACATATGTTTATTATTTCAAACATACCCTGCATTTTAATCCCACTAAGAGCTCAGTCCTGCAAAATGCTGACCACCCTCAGCTTCCAGTAATTTCAAAGGAAGCTGGCAGCAGCCCAACAGAATAGGTTTCTGTTTGCACTTTTTGTAACCAGGCTGCCTACAGAATTTCCAGGTGTTTTTACTATGTTTTGTGTGTGTATGTGATGATTGAATAGGTGTCTTTCTAAGGCCTGATTCTACACGGAGTGTAGTTGTTTGTTCCTGTGCAAAGGAGGTACAAAATACTATCAAAACCAAATTCTGTAGCATACTGGTTGTAGCATTTTATACAGGTACAAGTGACAAGGTGCAGACTCAAACTCCCAGCCTTACTCAGTTGGTGTTATTGTACAGACTACCACTAGATGTCCTGTGGACTAAAGCAGAAGAAATGGATGAATGTGTTTGCATTAAGACAGTGTTTTCAAGTGCAATGTAAATCTTGAGTTTATGAAACCACTGATTTAAATGTTATCTTAGACTTCATATTAATATAGACAATACAGAGCAACAGAATATGTTATATAATAGATACACTGCCATTTATTCTGCAGAGAATAAATCATAAAGCTCATATACAAAATAATTCTAAAATGTCTTTCGAACAATGGATTCTTGCATAGCATATATTCATGCACATGACATCCTTATCACAAGATGCTTCTATCCTGTGATCAATTTACTGCTGCTTCTTTTTAAGGTGGTAAATACATAATTAAAATATGAACATTGGGACCAGATTCATTCCTGGTGTAACAGGGATGAATTTGGTTCATTGTCAGTAGAGACTCATACTATATTTTAAGTTGTATGACTGCAAAAAGAAATTGAAGTTTCCTTTTATTTTCTGTCATTTTATATAAAATTGTCCTCAGTTTGGGAATATGGCTGCCCTGCAGTTTAAAAAGCAGGATGTTGGCACTGCCTTCTTTGGCTTTTGACAAAGCTGCACCTTGGATTCCTGAACACATTCTTCAACAGTGATGTCCCTCTGCATGAACAACCACATACATTTTAAATTCAAGAGTTTCAAAGCACCATGCACAAAGTCAAGGCAGGGGGGGAGCCTATTCAACATGTTTCGAAACTATAAAAATAAATCAGTTTTAAATTTGGAACTAAAATGCTAGGTGCATTCTCAATGGTGCTGAGCAATAATCCCACAAAGATGAGTAGCATGATTAAAAGCATGGCTTCCCAGAACACCGCAAGACAAGGAGGCTTATATCACTAATACCCATGCTAAGAAAACAAATTGAAATTGCCAGAGATTTCTCATATGCTCAAGACTTTGATGAGAAGCTCAGATTTTTTTTTTTTAAAAAGCAAGAAGTTATTAAAGGGCAAGATAAGAACTTTTATATGTTAAGTATAACAATCTGCTTGCATTATTATATGATCGGATATACTGTAGAGAGAACATGGCACCCACTCAACTAAATAGGCGATGAAAGAATACATCTTTTTACACACACACACCCCCTAGATTAGTTTATATAAGGCCAAGGATTAAGGATATCTCCAATGTCATTTGCCTTTTTTGGTTTGCATTTACAGCACCCTTGAATATTTCTACAGTAGCCACAGGCAGTGACATCTAGTAGTGAGGGCAGAAGTGATCAACTGTAAGCTTTTCTTGCTGCTTCTAAACTTAACTGATAAGTATCTCAAGAAATGGTTCTCTTCTGTAGTAACCCTCAGGCAGCCATGTAGGCAGTCTCCCACTGTGTTTCTTCAATTGGCAAAGTGGGGAAAAAATAGCAGCAGCCTAAGAGTTAAAGGATTTTTTTTTTTAAAGGAGAATTTTGTGGATGTATTCTTCCTTCACATCTAGGTTACTTCACCAATGTCTTAAAGGAGAGAAAAATACAGCTTAAAGCCATGGGTTTTAAAATTCTGTAACAGTGTCAGAAAAGCAGAAATCTGAAAGACATTACATTAAAAAAAAGAGTGGGTCAAATACTTAAATTCACATATTACAATGGGTATCAGTCTGAAGTTTTGCTATGTTTGATTACACTGCTTGAAAGGTCAGCTTGTTTATTTAGTAAACGTATTAATCAAATATATTTAAACAGAAATATTAAGCAGAGTCTGTTAATGGCATGTTTTTCAATTAATCAAGAACTGCATTTTGTTTACAGTTGTGATGCTAGTTTTCTATGTATATCAAACATCCACCAGTTCATTTAAGATATAAAAGGTCTGGACAAATATTTCAGGAAATCAGGTCAAAAGTTAAACTTGGACACCAACATTGCTTTCTGGTGTACCCCAGGAGACACACATGCTGGGATTCAAAAATGTCTCTGGACGGAGACTGACAACTTAGACAAGTGACTCTGTACAGCAAATTGGAAGGTAACTGCTCATGAGACACAAAAGTTCTGGCAAATTCCACTAAAGTTTCATGTTGAATTATGGTGCTTATATGGACATATTCATATCTGATGTTCTTGTAGTTAAATATCAGAATAAATATGGCTTTACAATTTGAAATCCCATCATGTCCTGTTTCATGAATTTTTAGTTCAGGGTGCACATAAATAATCAGGCAAGTCAAACGTGAACTACATTTTACACTGAGAAGTAAGATAAAATCTAGAATAATGTCTTACTGTACAATGAAATGTAAATAACCACTAAAGTGCAGGGAGTATATTTGCTCAGTATTAATATTCACATATTCTGATAGGTGATTTTAAACAAATATTCCCTTTCATTTTACTGCAGAAACATTGGCTATGAATCAGGAGGGAAAAAAATAGTTCCTGAAAACTTCTTGAAAGTAAAATAGATTCCAGATTTGAATGCAGTCACTAGCTTATATTTTAAATAGTAAATTCAGCTCAATTAATTAAATAAAATTAAAAGCAGTTTAAAATCAGAGCTATGTATTTAATCTTATATCTCTGATTAGAATCTGCTTCTAAAGGAGACATTATTCAGTAGTAATACTGAGATAGCATTAGATCTTATACGATACTACTACACTGAAAACTTTTCATTGGGCAAGATTTGATATTCTGTGATTCTGCCTTTTTTTTAAAAGAATGGAACAGTAATATTTCATATTCTTTTTTACTCTTCTGTTTAGAAAGAAACTAAAACACAACCCTCGTTAGAATGATCTGTGACTCCTCCATAATCTTCTGATACTCCCTTGATTTCTAATTGTGTTTTTCACATTTTAGCAAAAGAAATATGAAAAAAATTCAGAAATGTAACCTATATTATTATACTTTAATGTGATGTTCTATTTTTCTGTTTGTAGTTCTTGAAGTTTTTGTCTTACTTCATTAAACATTTAATAAATCACTGCCAGTTTTGTGACAGATTTTAACCATAACACAAACAGCAGGAGGTGTAAACTCAGTTCAGTTCGTATAGGCATATAATATCCATGTCGACATCATCATCCCCTCAAGGCATATTGGCAAAACAACCAATGGAAGCTAAGCTTTTTCCGACAAAGCTTCGAAAATAAAGTTTTCTTCTTTTATCTTACTACAAATCAGTTGGAGCCCTTACAGCAAAATCCTATAAAGTAACTTCAAACACCACTTCTTAGTCTAAAAATTTGTATTATGGCTAAAACTCTTTGAAGTTTTATGACTGAAGTTTGGAGAAAAATGATTTAAGTGCTATCTGCTAGACATCAGAGTGTCAAAAATCTCTCTCAGTTTTCTTGACACATAAACTGCTACCTAATGTATGTTTTTTAGGATTTTTTTCTTGCTTTTAACCATCTAACCCAGTTAGCTTGATAAAAAAGTTATTTAACTGCAGTTTATCCCACTGAATTACTATCCTTTAAAGGTTCAGCAATCTATGTTATTTTACTTCTGTTTTATACCTTCCGTGACAACCTAGGTGGTGGTGGAGAGGGAGAAAACCCACACACACACCCCAGAATAGTTGCTTTATATGTGTTGTGCTGGTTTTAAAATGAGAGAGAGGGGAAAACAACCAAAAAACACACAAAACCAACCCATAGGTAAGTGCCAAAAATAAAATCTTTATAGAACCTGAAGCACAGCATGTCCTTGACTGTTTTTTGGGAGACAGATGTCGGCACGACAAATTCCAGAGAGTCTACAATAGTAGAAGTGTGAGAAACTCCTTGGTAGGATATTTTCCAATAATGGGAGACTCAGAAAAAACAGAAGTGTTGGCAATAATTCAGGTCACCAAAGTTCCATTACACCCCTTTTGAAATAAGCTGATGAAATAGATGCAATTTACATTCTTTTGAATACCTCAAATAGATACTGAAGAATGGTCTAAGGTTAACCATTTTTATTGATGTTAAGGTTTCTGAATGCTACTCAGTCTACCACAACACAATGGTGAGCCAGCTTCCCTCTGATCATTACCCTCCCAGTGGGGCTCTTCTGAGCTGATCAGGCCTAGGCAGGAGCCAGCATTTGAAAGAAAGACAAGGGGGCCTCCACCCCCACAAGGCTTTTAATATTTTTATCTCTTTTGACCCAAGCTAACATTCAGGGTCTTTGGGGTTGTTTCCATTAGGAGAAGAAATTGATAGTGAGTCAGTATTTCTTTGATACAAACCTGCTTATTTACAAGTGTACACAAAGTCCTGTTTCCCTGAACAGGAGGCTGTTTCTTTACTCAGTTATAAGCCTTTTTCCACCCAGCACACTACCCAAGACACTTTCCCTTTTGGCTCTCTCTCAAAGCCATATTACCAGTGTGTCTCCTGATAGCTGCTTCTGGAGATTGCTTCCTCACAGACACATATACCTCCCTGCACCTACCCAGCCCTTGGCCAGTAGTGAAACCCCTCTACCTATATTGCTTAGCTTCTGACCAGCCTTGCCTGTGTTTTGGATTGTGGCTCCTATAGTTCCAGCTCTTATGCCAAAAAAGATCTTAACTGCTTCTTTAGCTTCCCTTCATTCGGGATAAATGTAGCATGCCAGCCAATGTCAACGAGGTTTCACTCTACCTGTTGTTATGTGTCAAATGTTATCTGTGCTGTACAAATGTGGAGGAAGACATGGGCCTTGTCCCACACAGCTTGCAAACTAAAAGCCCAGTTCTTCAGCCTGTATACACACAGAAGTTGCTTCATTGACTTGCAGGGGGCCACTCCTGGCTACGGATTGAAAGACTGGGCCCAATAGTAAACACATCATTCAGACACAGATGGTTCATAAGACACAGGAACAAACTTAAAAAGGTACAGGCTTTCTAAGATTCTGTATGTGGTGCATTATGGCTGAAAGGCCTCACAGCACAAGTGTGTTCTATGCAGCAATTTAAGAGAAGCGAGAGGATGTTTGACACACATGCACAGAACATTTCCTAATGGTTTCATTGGCGGCTATGTTATGCACCTATAATCCTCGCTCTGTTTCCTCCAAAGATCATTTTTGCATGACAGGACACTGCACAGTTAAGGGAGTGCTCGCTGCATATGCCAGTAGGTGGCACTCAAGAATATGTGGCATAGTTCAGTGGCTTGGACATTTACATAAAATCTCAAGAACATTCACAGGGATCAGATTAATGAGAACAAAAATTTTGGAAAGTATATTAAACTTCATCCTTCAGGTTTAAGCCAATCTCTAACTATTTGAAATCAAGGTAAGACCTAATGTGCGGGACAGATTACTTCACATTAGCTTTCTTCAGGGTTCTGAGGAAGGGTTTAGGAGTATCTGGTGCTGACCACTGTTTGAGAGACAAGATAGTAGATTAGATGGACCTCAGGTCAGATCCAATATGTCAAATCCTATGTTTCTGGGGTTTGTAGGAACAATAAAGCTTGTTGGATGAGATTGGGGGCGGGGGGGCTTACACTCAATCTGATGGCATTTGTGTGTGCGTGTGTCTTTAACACAATTTTTGAACACTGCAGCCTATCAGCTCCAAAATTTCACAGAAGGTTCTAAGCAGCAGTGGGCAGAACGCTATTGATTTTGGAGAAATTTGGGAAAAAGAGGCTCAGAAAGGGTCCTGGCACATCTTGCAACTAGTAAGCAGACTCAGCAGCTTCAAGCACCTTTGTAATTGTCTATAGATCAAAGCTTCAGTTGACAACAGCCCTTAACACATTCTAGAAGAATATCCACCATCAACTCTGCCCACCATTCCAATAGTTTAACATATTGGCGCCTGGAATGACATA
The DNA here is from genome assembly GCF_003597395.2 of Chelonoidis abingdonii. Taxonomy (NCBI): domain Eukaryota; kingdom Metazoa; phylum Chordata; order Testudines; family Testudinidae; genus Chelonoidis; species Chelonoidis abingdonii. Next base: position 33,232,425 of record NC_133775.1, read on the forward strand.
TCTACCAGACCGGGGGAAGCGGGGTGAGAATGGTTTGAGGAAATGAGTACACAGAGCTCCTGGCATTGGTGAAGAATTGGAACTCCTGGTATAATGAAAGGGTGCATGGCAGTGCACAGAGGGGGAGAAGGCAATGGGGCACACAGATCTTGGTGAGGGGATTGGGGAATCGGTGTGACAGTCAGCAATTTCCTGCAATATCCTTGAAAAAAAGAATTATTGAACTAAGTTTAAGTATCTTTGGAGTCCATTGTATTAAATGCAAAGGTTATGTGGTGGTGTGAGCCCAACAAGTGTTATGAATATCAGAGGCCTATGCTGCACAGTGGGCCAGACAAAAGTGGACTTTTGGCCAAATAGTATCCAGTGTTTGCCTACAGAATCTCGAGAGGGAGGTGAATGCAGAATTCCCACCTCCAATTATACAAAAACCCAGCCTTTGAAGCTATCTCCTGAGGAGGGAACCAATGTGTACTGATTATCTGTTCCCAGAATTGGAAGATAGGTTGGTCTCTCCTTCATATAGCCTGGGCCTAATGCATAGGTGTGCATAGTCTGGCCTAAAGTTGACACCCCACCACACATACTCACAGTCTTCGTGGGTTCTGAAGAACTGATGCCTACCAAAGCCAGTGCTGAAGCTGGGTGTGAGACTGACCTCTGGTAAGCTTATTAGCAAGTGTGTAACTTCTTTTATTGTTTTTAACTACATACTCTGTAATGTGGTCAGTGCGCAGAATCAGTGTGCTTGCTTAGAAAGAGCCATGTGGTAACTTAACTGCTGGCAATTATGCTGTTCATAGGTCTTCAAAGAGTTAGCAAAGTGCAGATGCTGGCCTGCTTAGATAGGCTGTCTTGCCGGGGAATACACAGTGTAGGCTGGAATCTGTGCACTCTGGAAAAAACCCATTCAGGAGGGAAAGAAATGCAAGTCTCTACCCAAGAGAGATGATGGCTGAGGAGCCTGGAGCAGGTGCCCTTGACAGCCCACAGAGGGGCAATACAGGCGCAGTTGCCCTGAACTGTGACTGTGGGTGGAGGGAAGGGAGGGATAGAAGTTGGTGGTGGCATAGAGAGTTTGGTATGGGGGGAAAGGGAACAGAGTCCCTAACGTATGGCACAGAAAGGAACAGGGGCACAGAGAGGACCTGGTGTAAGAATGCTGCTGGGAATTGCAGGGAGTCCCTGAACTAGAGGTAAACAGGAAGCTTGAAGGTGAGGTGGGAATGGCGGGATCAAGAAGCCCCTTGTGTGTGCAAGAGTTTATCCTACAGCAGCAATAAAGTGCCTCTTTACTTGGTGTTCACTGCAAATGGCTTTCTCCAGATTTTTAAATATGCTTTTAATACCATCCCATTTGCTTTCTAGTCCTAAACCACCATTGCCACAAACATTAGGCCAGCATAGCTGGTACTGTATGTCTTCTAGACTAAGGAGTCCCCTGTGAAGTACTTGCTCTCCCTCTAATCCACTTGGAAAGTCCATCATGGTAGTAACAAAGAACAGGCCTAGGAGCGCTGGCCAGGAGTTAGGATATAATTGAGACTTTGCCCACATGGTAAACTTGTGTTACCACTCAACCTCTAGGGCAGCCTGTTTAAAACTAGGCTTATTGCCAGTACTTTATGCTGAGACATGGTTTGCAAATAAAAAATTATAGACCAAATGCTGAGCTCCTTTAATCATGCTGATGTCAGATGCCTGAGTAAGGACTTCAGAATCTGGCCCACCGAAAGCACAGCTTGTTTATGTACATACATACATATATGGTGACAAGATTTTTCTGCTCTACTTACTTTTTTATTTAAAAAATATCTGAAAAGCAGTTCAAGATATAATCTTTCCCTAAAAGGAAAATGCTGTTGTATTAGCAGAATTGCATCAAAGTGATGTGTGTAAAATTTGAATAAGATGGTTTGCATATGAAAATTAAGTGTGGGCAGGGAGCACTGAGTCTTCCACACAGACTGAGTAGCTTAAAAAGTGACATCTTGTAAATTACAGGCTCACAAATTGTTATTCACACAGTCTGAGTGATCTGTTTTGATTGGCACGTTAAATATCATTCATACCTTGGGGGTGGGGTTTCCATCATCATCTTGGTAACAGGTGAGTAGATTTTGTCCCTGGGCTGGTAAGTTTTTAGTACCATTTTGCATAGGTGATATAATATGCTGACAAAGATTAATGCCATTTAGGGATCATTCCATAGTTAACAGTTAATGAGGGCATTGAATAGAACTGCCACAACAGAGACTGCTATAGTGGATCTGCTGTCTTTACTTCTTCCACTGCCTTTGCTGCACCTCAAGGCATGCTGAGGGTTTAGCCATCTTATGCAGGAAAGAAGGAACCTGTCTGTAGTGTACAAGAAGCTCAAGTATTGGTCCAAAAGGCCACAAAAAGCGATCAGCTGTTTAGAGCCAGCAGTTTGGGAAAGACCTTACTGAAGAGTATGTATATAGTGTGGAAAGAGAGCTTGCACTCTTTCAGTGTACTCCATCTGCTGCAAGCAGGCCATCGAATAAAACCAGCATACAGGATGGGAACCCCAGACCACAATAAAGAGGAAGTTCCTGAAGGTCACAAAACTGTTTGATAACCATTTAAATGGAGGACAAATCCAAATCCTCATTATTGCTCCAATTGACTATCAAAATCCAGCAACAGTTTCCTTAGGCAAAAGAACTTGGCACCAATAGTGGTAAGTTACTAATCCCAGAAAAGTGTAACGTGATATGGACACAAATATATTTATGGCACCTATATACATATCAGAGGTCTGTCTACACTGAAGGGTAAGCTCAGGGTTAGTAGACCTCAAGTTAGCACACCCTGGTTTTGCTAACCTAGAGCTTGAGCATTTATGCTCACTTGAAACCCCTGGTTAGGACTTGCTGAACCCTGGGTTCCAAACTAGGGGGATCCAGCATCTACACTGCCTTATGTGGGCCCAAGTTAAACCACATATTCCAGATTTCCTAGTGCACTCCCAAAGTGTAGCTGCTCTATCTCTTTGTTTGTGGGGCAGTGTGGGAAAATTTGACTGTCCACCAAACTTGATTGCCTGAAGGACAAAGAAAGTTGACCCACAGAATTGCAGAATACTTTTGGCGGACTCAGAGAACACAAGTCTAGTGGGGCAGCATCTACACTGCACAGTAAAAGGGCATGCACCCTGGGCCCTACCTTGACTCAAACTCAGACCCTCCTCCCCCATGGGATCCTGGGACCCTGGGTCAGTGTAATTTGTGTGTAGATGGAAGAGGGGGTTAGGCTTGAGCCAGAGTTCGAATGCTGGGCTTATATTGCAATGTAGACATAACCAAGGTAATTCCTGAACAGTAACATTCATGTCAGATTTCACCACTTAACATATGCACCAATGCCAAGACAAGACTTTAAAAACATCTATACCTGAGGAAGCTTTGGATGTGATAGTCGCTTTGTTATCCTACCAAACTGTGTCACTACAGTCCACACAATCAAACTACGGCTGTGTCAGTGCTGAACTGCCTCCTAACAGTTCAATATACACTTCATAAACTGATTCTATATAATAAAGTACAAGGCTGGAATATATACAATAAACCACAGTTTGACAACACAATCTAGACTTCACACCATCCGTCACATCTATCAACATTTTAACTAATGTCAGTTTTCACTTGCTAATGAGCTGCTGCATTGAGAAATATTCTGGCTATCAATCAGATAGCTATAATGAGGTAGAACAAGTGCCAAGACCCCTCTTCAGAAGTTTCCTCTTATCACAGAGAGTCTTTACTGTTCATTTATCTCAGTACAGACCAAGACTTGCTTCCCTGAGGTATCTTCAGGCATTACAGGTGTAGTTACTCTGGCATCAAGTCTGCATTTTAACTAGAGATGGTTGGAAAATTTCTATCAATACTGAAGTATGAGGAATTTTTTCCCCTTCCTTCTATCAGCTTTAATTTTAAATAAACACAAATGATGTTTTATATGTCTTGTGTATTTTTTTAAAAAATTTTAAAAAAGCATTTCCCAACAATTTGGTGATATTCCAAAATGGATAACCTGCATTTAGGACTGTGCTTTATCAAAAGTAGGGAAATTTTGTCTATTGAACAAATTTGCCCATATGCACACATTCACATTTTAGGCAACACATACAGGAAGTTAGTGTAAACTACTTACACTTTCTGTAATCTCTTTATGGGAGCCAGAGGGACACAGTAATAACAGCCTTAGTAATATCAGTTGAATAGAGGATGATGCTGATAAAACAACCAAAACAAAAACAGTATGTCTTTCCCTTTCATTGGCTGTTCTGCTACTGTTCACTGGTGTGACGTGCCTAGGTATGCTTAGTCCAGAAGTCATGTTAGGTCCAAAACTAGAGCAGTTTGCTAAGAAGATACAGCTATAGCCATGTTGATTGGGGAAGCTTCCAAGCACAGTTGACTTTGGAGAGATGGACATGGATCATCAGTGAGAAACTACAGCATCTGTCCCTCTCGCTCACTAGCACTCCCTGTTGTAAGTGCTTTACATGCATTTCTAGGAGCAAACTGAAGGGTTCTGAATTGAGGTTTACTGTCATTAACACCAACTTGGGATAGTTTTTATTATTTCATTAATATTTTCATTGGAAGAAGGTTTCCTCCCATATGAAGGTTGTGTCTTGTAATCTTTTCAGCTTCCCAGAGAATATTCCATACAGTCCTGAGATTAATTTTGTATTTGTACAAAACCATTGACTAGCATGTTTTTCATACCCAAGATTATAATTGATATCCAAGGACTTTCTCTGCATGTCCATGACTTTACAATTGCTTTTTTTTATCTTAAACTAACATCTCTCAGTGGCAGGTTTCAGCATGTAATTATTCACTACTCATTTTATACTGCATAAAACAGCGTTATCGGGTTTAAATCTTTAAGACTAATGAGTCATTGGTTAGGATTTTTAAGACAATTGGTTTATAAATGTTTAACTGGCAAAGATATTTATGTATGAAATAGGAGTTCTAGTTGTTAAAAATACATCTGTGTGACAGGTGAGAATTGCACCAATTGTATTATCTTTTCATACCTGTGTCACTGTGTGCCCCAAGTTACTCTATTTTAAAGTATTTGGGCACATTTAGGGGGAAGATGGTTTGCTTTATGGAAGACATTCAGCTTGCTGTGTGTGTGAATACAGTGGACGCCATGGTTAATTCCCAAGACTGGTGAAAGGTCTACAACAAAATTCTGCACAAGTGGCCAGAGAACAGCTTAGCCCTGCCATTGAATCTTAACTTACACACCAGCATGTCTTTTCATAGGATATGGATGTTTTGCTTTTTTGAGATTAGAGCACCTCCTCTTGTGTGGAGTTTGCCCTTGTATGTAGAATGCATTTTCCTCAGGGAATGCAATGGAAAACGGATCACCTCGTGCATTGATGAAGACTGGAGTAGTTTAGTGAACAGGAGTACATTCACTTTAATGAGCAGCTTCTTAGGAGGACAATGTCACTGAAAACTTTGATGTGCATATACAGCATAAAGTAAATAAAGACATGAAATCTGTTCATCATTGTTATGAAAATGTATGTAAAAGTAAGTATCAAATATATAGAAGAAAAAATATATATATGTGGCAATTTGAAACTGACTTTCATAAAGAAGTGAGAAAAAGCTCTCATTGTCTTGAGACTGCAAAGCATAGGAGGTCAAGATGATCTTTATATCGCTTGCCAAAAATGTCTGAGCAAAACTTCCTGCTATGTTTTATTTTTATGCAACCCTTTTACTCATAAGACTCCAAACCAACACAGCAATTAATCATGAGCTTAAGGTGAAGTGCTTCAGTGGGACTATTCATATGCTTAAAGTTAAGCACTTGCTTATTTGCTATACTGGATTTGGGCCTGGATAATGAGATGGATGGGAGGCTGAGATACCTTGTTTTAACAAGTGTCCACTGGTATCCAGCAAATGGAAAAATCCTGCAGGTATGCCAAACTACTGAGGGGAGACTAGATCGTTATGGCATTTGATATTACTGTCTCCATAAGACAGGTGGTATGTTAGAAGTCGAGGAAGTATTCCTGTTGGGGGCAATAGTTCTACGATATCACAACATCCAATACAGATATACCCATTCTTTTTGACATAGGTGGACTAAGTAGTTGAACAAATGTGTAACCATCAGTGTTCAATAAAGATTCACATTAATGACTACATACACATACATCATACAGCTCCAGTAATCAGACTTTATATTTTTCCTCTATAGTGAAAGTTAAAAACATGATCGATGTACAATATATAGAATAATATAGCACCTGGAAAATTAGAAGTCAGCCTGTGCCCCTGGGTTGAGTAGCGCTAACTAGGAAATCATTTTTATCTGAAAAATTTCATCAAACAATATTTTTAATTTCCTTCAAACATTTTTAATCGCAAATGTTTCAGGTTCCAGGGAGTCACAATCCTTCCTCAAGTCACCCAGTGCACAGGTGGAGTATGGCAGCTGCACTATGCTTTGGGATGAGCTCAACTCACTCATTCTGCTTCTCATACCTCCTCAGCCCCCTCTGGGGATTATGTGGGTGTAGCAAGTGGACAGAAGAAGCCCAAGCAGTGAGACTGCAATTGTGGTTGGCCTGTCTGTTGGTGTGAGGAAGCTGCCTGTCCCCATTCCCCTTTACTGCACGCGCATACAAGGGCCAATCACAAGCTGTCCCTTAACGTTCCCATCTCCAGCCAATCATCCTGCAAGCACATTTGCAATCATACATTCATGATGCTGACACAGGTAGATATAAGTCAGCTCCCTTGTTCCTGTCTGGCTACCTGTGCCAGTAAGAGATTCGTACTCAAGGAAGGTAGGTGATGCTATCACAGCTTCTCTCCCTCTGGGTTTTCTAATGGTGGTGTTGACTGGATTTTTACATGTTGGCTGGGGGAACCAGTCTGAGGTTCTTCTCCCTACCCTACGTCTGTTAACTGGTTTGTTTTACTCCAAGAAAACTGACAAAGAGATAAGGTTCAAAACAAGGAACAGGTTTATTACAGGCAACAGTTAAAACAAATAGGTAAAACAAGGCAAGTAACACAGGTGAGTATAACAAGGTTAACACTATATTTGGTCCCTTTTTCTGTTACAATTGGCAGTCTTTCAGACAGGCTTTGGCTGTACCAGGATAGAGGGTTAGAAGCCCTGACCCAAGGCTAAACCCCAGATCAGTTGGTAAAAGGAGAAACATCTTTCCTTTCACTATCTCTTGCAGATTTTGGTCAACAACTCACTCCATCACAGCTGGATGGACTCCGGATCCAGGTGACCCTACCAGGTATTGGGAGCAGGACCTCAGGACAGGTAATGACCACTCTGTTCTTCTCTCTTGTAGATCTCCGTCCCTGTGCTGTCATGGGTGGATCTGAGTTGAAAGTGACAAGCCATTTGGCGTGCAAGGTGTTACCCTCCCAACAGCCCTAGTGTGGTGCTGTGGCCTATCTATTATGCAGATAGCAGCACTAGCTATTCCCTAGAACAGCAGCACACACTGTCTCCAAGATGGGCATCCCCCTCTCACCGGTGAACTGATCTTATTTACTGTCTCAGTTGCTGGGCAGACTCTCAGACAGTTGACCTGATGGAAAAAGACATCAAAACCAAAAAGACATCAAAACCAAAAGAGATGGGGAAGAAGGATACCCAACATGGATTCCAGGTTGCTGTTGTTGGAAATCCAAGATGGCATATAGGGGCAAATGTGAGGTAGACAAAAATCCCTCTACAGTAGGGTAAGACAAATAGCTCTATTTCACACCTGAGTTTCCTAAGAGTCTGACCAGCTGAGGAGATACATTGATCAGTGCCTCGCTGGTTGGCTATGTTCCCTGCTAATGTAGTACCATATCTTGCTCAGACTATACTGGCTCACTACAGCATCCCAGCAGTAACTGCACCTTCCTTCGCTGGTGAATTTGTTGTTGCTAGGCCCCTACATGGAGGTTTTTGTCAGTACAAGTTATCATAACCGTGGGCTAGGTCTCACCTGAAGACTTTATTCTCTTGAGTGCTGATTCAAGATGTTATCCCTAACTATACACATAGGTGGAACATTATGAAATCCTTCCCTCTATTTACAGCATCAGTAACCGTATGGAAATACTAAGGGTGTTGTAAATGAAATACGCACACGGGGCTATCAGGAGAATAGTCTCACCTGAGATTCATGAGCAAACCCTGAAATATTAAAAACACACCAGTGGGGGTACTGCTGATCTAAAGAGTAAAATATTGGTATGTAGAAAAGAGATTTTAAAAATAAAATATTTCTTATTAGGGTAATGGTGTCCAATTAAATGTTTAAAGTAGAGCTAAAAAGGAGTTTACACTGTAAACTGATCCATTAATCATGTTCCTTTTACCATCAATAGTGCGATTGATGAGCAGATCCAATTTTGTTTTACTTTGAGAGAGCACACAATAGCAAGTTTTACTACAGCTATCTTATTTTACAAGCATTAATGAACAATTAACCAACACTAGCACTCTTTCTATCTGTAATCCTGTAGTAGGATCACTAATCTCCACCACTAGCAGCTAATGATGAAGGTCTCTTAAGCTTTACTTCTTATCTCAGCCAGTTCTTAATACTTGCATAAGTATGCTTTCTGAGAAGGGCGGCCCCCTACTGTTCTGCGACTTGAATACAAAAGACTGGTGAAATTTTTGAAGGGTTTTCTGTTCAATAACACTTCTATACTTATGTTTGCCTTCCTACTACAACAAACACAAGTGATCAGCAGAGGACTCTCAGGGTCAGTAAGGGCTCTGTGTTTCCATACTTGTTCTAATACTTATAAGAATGTATTCATGCCCTATTATATATATTCCCTGGCTGCCCAAGCAGAAGCTCTAAACTAAAAGCCAGAATAAAACAGTATTTACTTCAAGAACAAGTTTTGCCGCCTGTATTGAACAAAAGAAAGTTTGAAAACAACTGCCATTAAAAATACATGTTACGTGAACTGAAATTTTCGAGCGTACAACTCACAACATGTTCTGTAAGCTCTAGCTTCTCTTTAACTTTGTACCACGAGCACAGTTTCTGTATATTGTTATAGAAATAAGTCTGCCATTCTGTCACAACTCCTCAGTAATACTGAATTCAAAAAATATTGTCAGGACTTCCAAGCAGCCAGGAAGCTCTGGCCATAGCTGGATTCTGCTCTTACCGACACCAGTGTAAGTCAGGAGAACACCACTGAAGTCAGGGCAGTTACCAGTTTTATGCTGGTGTGAGAGATTAGACTCCATTCAAAGGGTCCAAGTTCATCACTGGTGTCACTTTTGAAATCAATGGAGTTACACCAGGGATTGATATTTTTCAGAGGACAGAAGTATTTGTAATTGTGTAGAGCTATGAATGGACACAGGCAGGATTAATAACATAACCTAGTCTGCTTCATGAACACTCTGCACAGTTCTTGGACAATAGCAGCTCTGATCCTGCAGGGCTGCAAAGCCACCTGGAGCTCCCCTGTTCCAAGGCTGGCTATGTGCCAGGCTGGTCTCCTGCCGTAAGTTAGAGCAGCATGAGGGCTGCACCAACTATGCCAGCTGCAGGGACCCCAAGGTTCTATTGTGGCAGCCAGGATCACCAGGGCTATGTCCTTTCCTGCAGCCACACACCCTATGCCTGCTGCAGAAAGAGGGTTGGTATGGGAGACATTGTGCTGACTGCCTGCCACTACTCCATTGGAAGGTGCCACCTCACTGAGATGCTCCTACCATAAAGCAGCTGAAGATTGAGGTTACTGTATTTTCTCCTACAGGTTAGATGCAGATTTGTAACTGACCAGAGCTGAACAGCAGGGGCAGCTCCAGGCCCCAGCATGCCAAGTGCATGCTTGGGGCGGCATGCCGCCGGGGGGGGGGGGGCGCTCTGCCAGTCGCCAGGAGGGCGGCAGGCAGCCAGCCTTCAGCAGCATGCCTGCAGAGGGTCCGCTGGTCCCACGGCTCCGGTGAACCTCCCGCAGGCGGACCTCCCCCTACACCGGAGCCGCGGGGCCAGCGACCAGCAGAGCGCCCCCTGGCATGCTGCCATGCTTGGGGCGGCGAAATGTGTAGAGCCGCCCCTGCTGAACAGGACTGAAACAAAACAGTCATTTTCAATAGGTTCTGTGCTTAAAAAGAAAAAAAAAAATCTGCCCTGCCCATATGGACCAGTACTGCCCTTCACAGATGTAGGGAGTGAATATAGGTCCTGCCAGTCCCTTCCATCTCATTACACCTGGGTGCACACAAACAGCACCTCTTGCAGCTGAGGATGAGAAGAGAAGCATTCAGGAAGATAGAGATGCAGACAGTAAACTTTTGTCATTGTGAAATTCCACTTCCAGTGAACGTTTGGCCTGAGAACAATGTAACTCTAAATAAGAGAACATTACTGTATTTTCTTTTTCCAAATTGTTTTTCCCTCTAAAAAGAAAGCCCAAGAAATTATCTGCAAAAAACCCTTTCTTAGAGCAGCAGAATGAGTACTCAGCTGGGTAAATGCCTGGAAATTTAGAGCTCTCACAGTAATATTAATCAGCCTCCTTGCATTTATGTGTTCTAAAGCATCTTTTATTATATAGGCACACTGGACCATGCATATACTATTTGGCAAATATTGGGACAGGGACCTTTTTTGTGCTGTGTTTGTATACTGTGTACCACAATGAGGCCCAGGCCCACCACTCGGGCTCCTGGGCACTATTGCAATGTAAATAATAAATAATAATTGGGGAAAACTTCACTTTTATAAAGTCACAGGGAAGTATAGGAAGCTTCACTTTTACATGGAAAAAGCTTCACTTTTACATTACTTTTACTTTTCCTGTGAAAGGACATCTCCATAGCATCCCAGGTACCTGTAAAGCTTAGCAGTGAGGGTGAGAGAAATGCTTTAGCAGCTCACTTTGAAGTGTTCATGCAGCCACACATCACAGGAATTGCTCTGTGGGCCTTGGCTCACAATAGCACCTGAGAAGTGACTGGGCAGCTTTGAAATTTAACTTCACTTAAAAAAAAAAAAAAAGCTGAATTGAGAGTAATGCTGATGCTCCCCCACACAGCTTTTTTAAGTACAAACAATTTTTAAAGCAGCTCACAGGTGGTGTGGGAGAACTGATGGCAAAAGGAACACAGGTTACGTATGGGGCAACCCCTGACATCTTTGCTTATTCTGTAAAATTCCCCTGAACTTCAGTGGGAGTTTTGCCCAAGTAAAGAGAGATCAAAGACATCAGGAGTACGCCCTCTGGCTGTTCATGCCCTTTCAAACCTGTAGTATTTATTTTTAAACAAATCATTAAAAGTTAGGAGGGAGAAAAGATTGTGACTCTTCTCTGCTCCTTATGTGCATAGATACAAGTATTGCCTTCTTTATGTGCATATTTAAAATCCTAGGTGTGACCCTCACTACAAAGATCCTACTTCTACAGAGGATGGATCAGGAGATTGCAGTGGGGGAGGAGCTAAACTCACGTTTTGGCTCAGGCCCAGCTCTGTTTTATTTATTCTTACTTTCAAACACCTCAAATGTTTGTTTTAGACCGCTGCACTGGAATACTGCGCTGGGAGAGACAAAGGGTGGTCTATTAAGTTTCATACCAAAAACACTAAGAGTATTTTTCACCCATGTGGAACCAAGCAGCACTGGAAGTCTCACATGAGAGAGCTTCATTTTGTCAAGAATTAGAAAGAAAACAAAGATCTGGCGCTATGAAGCATAGCGCAGGAAGGACTTGTCTGTCAGAGCTCTGTATCTTCTAGTCATTGGCACAGCTGTGAACGTAGATCTGTTTTCACTGGCTGGAGTGGTAGTGTAGCAGTAGGGCTTCTCTCTAGTATCTAGTAGGCCATCCTACCAGCTCAGCTGAATTCCAAGAACCCAGTATTGTAAATGGCTAGTACGAATTACTGTTTCTCATCAGTGTGGCTTAAGAGCCTGTGGATATTTTCGGCTGTCTGGCCAAGAGTGTGCATTTAATTTCAATTTTACACTGAACTGTGAAGTTAGAGTTTCTTGCTCATATCACGTTACCTACTATAGCAAGGGAAACAGAAACATTTCCTGTGTCGTTTCTATCACCATATATCATGTAGTAAAGATAAAGATAGATGTTAATTAACAATATTCTTTCCAAGTTACATGCATTAAAGTTAAGTAAACAGTTTGCATGTGATAAAGTAGATCTAGTGCATCAAATTAACCAGAATGAAGCCAAAACTCTGGTTCAAAATTCCCACCACACAGATATCTGATATACTAAATAATCTGGGACCCATTCTTCTTCTGAAGCACATATTCATTATCTAAATTGCCTATCCCCAAAGTGATAATATAGTGTGGTGCAACATGCCCCAACAGGACACTGATTGACTCTGTGCCTACATATTACACACACAGTGTAAAGCAAATATCTCACTCTATTATCTGTTGTCTCTATGAGCCAACAGATTACATGTATCACTGAGTAGCTGAATAACTTTTACACAGTTTGCTCATATCTATTTACACATATTCTACAAAAGATGCATTAACACCAAAGAACAAATGTAAAGAAAAAGAGTACACCTGCTGAATCCAGGCAACGGCCCATGTGAAAAGCCAGGAGAAACAAACATCCATACTTACTGGAGAGATAAGGTAGGTGAGGTAATATTTATTGGACCAACTTCTGGCCAAGCTCTATGTAGCTCCAAAGCTTGTCTTTCACCAACAAATGTTGGCTGAAGATATTACCTCATTCACCTTGTCTTTTTAATATCCTGGGACCAACACAGCTACAACATAAGCTACATGCTTATATTTATAATATCTGTAAATATGATGGGAGATTTCTGAAGTCTTATAGTAATACACAGAGTCCCATTGCTCTGTGGAAGCCCCTAGGAACTACTGGGGAACTATATCGCTTCTTACTGGCTTACTCTATTGAGGAGATTATGACCTATGTATTAAATTTTAAATACCTAATGAAGTTGCATAGTGCAGAATTAGTGTGACATGCACTGGACACCTGATTCATTAATAACTACATAGATGTCTAGACAGGACAGCTGCCTCCTGAGTGCCCCCTCGTGGCCAGAGGTCAATCTGCAGCACCCTACCTGTGTTCCCTTCTTCAGGTCCCCTCAATAACTCACTTAATCCAATAGTAGTAAAAATATTCCCTTCATGTGGTTCAATTTACTTAGTCCTCCAGGCCAACCCTCTTTCAATGTCTCTCTCCCTTTAAGTAGGGAGTCCACAGCCTTTCTTCCCAAAGCTGGGTCCTAATTCAACAGACATTCCCAGGCTTTCCCTTGCTGGAGTTCAACCTCCTGGTTCTGATTTCTCAACATCTTTGGTGATCGGGTCTTCCCTTCAGGAGCCTCTTTTGCTCTCCCTGCAGTTTCCTGAGCTTCTTCTTTCTCTGTGGTCCCCTGTTGCCCTTTATAAGGAACTCAGCTATCCTCCATTAGGCCCCATCAAGGCTATTAATGCAGCATAGGTGGGCTGGAGTAGTTCCTTCAGTCATCAGAGCTGGTTGGCCCCAGGCCTTCAACCCTTAAGAGCCAAGCCACAATGTTCCTTAATTTATAATACTTCAAATAGACACATGCCCTGCACGAACAGACATTCCAAACCAACATGTTGCACTGGCGGTTGGAACAGTAGGCAAGTGATGCTCTAGCTTTTCGTACCTGATGACACATTGCAGTCATTGAAGTGAATTGCCCAGCGTCACATAGCAGGTCAGTTCAGAGGCAGAGCTGGGAAAGCCCAGCTGATTGGTTAAGACAGATTTCGCATTATTCTAAAGATCTCCAATTACATTAAAATATATTAGTAACTTGCATCTAATACTATTCCTGTACTGATAATACAGGAGTTATTCAGCAAATGTTGAGAAAACAGTGCCAGTACAGCAGGACAAATGTCTTTTTTTTTGGCACAGCTGCAATTCACCTCCAGGTGAATTTTGCACTACTGGCTTTGATTAGGCTAGCAAAAATGTAGTCTATCATGCCTCACAAATGTAAGCTGATCAAGCCAGGCAGACCTAGAAAGTTGGGTTGGCAATTCAGTAGCATTCTTTCCTCTGAGTTTGTGTTGAAGCAATACCCCAGTATGTAGCTAGGAGGCACTATGCTGATGAGACTTAAACCAAACGTCCTATCCATTTTTTGGCCATTAAATATGGCACTTGGCACTTCTTGTAGAGTAAGGCTGTGAACCCTGATACCATGACTAAATCCCAATTCAGATAACTGCATTCTGCCTACCTAAAATTCCCTCTACAGTTTCAGTCAATAAAGACATACTCTACTTCCTATTTTAAACTAAACTATTGCTATGAGCTAATAAACTGCTGGTTCATTTCACAACATTTAATTGTTGGATGAAGTGTTTCCTGTGTAGTGGATACACATCTGTTAAGTCTGTAGTTTGTAAAAAGCTCTGAGATCCTTCAGGATCTAAAGAGCTCAATAAACATTTGACACCATTATAATACAATGCTGTGCACACAATACTGTATACCAATACATTCGGACAAGCTTCGAAGGGTTTGGAGAGCTTCTTTGCTGCAATTTCAAGCTAGTGTTGCAAATGTCCTCTAGCTTTTGAGGCTGACAAAATGAATCAGCCTAGTTTGTTCACATGGTTCTTGAAGGCAGGCCAATCACCCTCAAATAATGATGGCTATGTAACGTCATTTCCAGAAGTATTACTACCATCATCTAGAGAAACTAGCATAAGCAATATGTTGGATTAAAAAAAGTCTAGGTATTAAACTGATGGGGCTCCAACTGCCCCTTCTTTACAGCTAACGATTCCTCAGTCTTCGGCTCATACTCAGAATCTAAATGACCCATTTTTCCCTATTTAGATACACGGTATTTACAGGGGGAGCAGCTGTGTTCATAGGAATGTGGAACAAATCACAGAATGAGAGCATCTACAGAATCTTAGCATTTCCAATCCTGAAAATGGAATTTGACTATTTCATTCACCATAAATTGATGCCCCTGTGTATTTCTACAGATTGAGTTTGCTGTTAAACAAAATAGACTTTTTTCACTAATGTACAAATCTGATGGACATCAAGG
The DNA here is from genome assembly GCF_003597395.2 of Chelonoidis abingdonii. Lineage (NCBI taxonomy): Eukaryota > Metazoa > Chordata > Testudines > Testudinidae > Chelonoidis > Chelonoidis abingdonii. The sequence goes on from NC_133775.1 coordinate 33,247,554, forward strand.
TACTTAACACCAGGGTGTTGACCTTTCTTATGCTGAATTTCTAGACATTTGAAAACAAATTGTTTATTTGGCTTTGCTTTTACCCACTTTAATTTATTTACCCTTGCACCACTTGAGTATGAACTTTTAGGTTTTTACCTATTTACTCTTGTAATCTAAAAAAATACTTTTATAGATTGAATTTTGTGAATTTTGTCCTAAATTTAAGGCTTTGTGAAAACTGGTTTTACAAAACCTACGGTCAGTAAAAATGTTTTAATTTATTTATTTCAATAGAAACAGTCTTTTTAAAAACAAAGAAAAAAGTCTCATGTAGTGTTTGTATCACCTATTGTGCCACATTTTACTAGTCCTTGACACACATTAGAAACTGACAATGAACCAAGTCTGCCTGACTAGTCTCATTTAATTTTCCAAGATGGGAGAAATGTAAAAAAGGAAACAAATACCATAAATATTTAAAAGTAAATCAGATTTTTAAAAAAAAAACAATTTCAGTTCTAATATCTGATGTGTTATTTATAGGGCTGGTTGGAAAATTTCCATCAAAATTGTTTTTTGATAGAAAATTGCATTTTCAATTAAGTGACTTTTTCAGCAAGAGTGTCTTCTTTGTGCAGGTCATTTTGATTTTTCATTACATAACTGAATGGCCATAAACCAAAAAACATTGATTCTCAAATGCTGCTGCTCATAGGAGTTGAGTTTGGTTGGCTCATGCTCCCGTTCTCCCCTATGGACCAAGCTCCCCAGCTGAACTTCATCTCTCATGATCCACTGTGGTCATGATACTACTGTAATGCATGACCTCCCCGCAAAAAGAGCGCTTCTGGGGAGATATAGTCCGATCAGGGAACTTGGCCTACCAAGAATCCGAGCATGAGGCACCTGAACTACAACTCCCATGAGGCACTGCAGTGGCCTTTTAGATTTAGTTTTTTCATCAAGAAAAAGCAAAAATTGTTGAGAACTTTTCTTTCATTTTTATCAAAATTTTCAGCAGGAAAAAGCCTACATTTTCTGACCACCTCTATTTATTTGTAAAATAGATTAGGATATTATTTAAAAAATGTGATTTCAATGGAGATATGCCATTTAATACAAGGTGAGGATCTTGCCCCATGATTTTTAAGTTGACAATGGGAAAATGTCTAAATATATAATCATCCATGCATTTGCAGGGCTCTATATATGTCTATCCAGCATAATTGCTCTGCGTTTCTTAGAGTGAGGTCTGTATGTGGACTTATGGACAAGTTATTTTAAACTGATTGTCATGCAAAAGTAAAGAGGTTAACAGCCATATTCCACCATATAGAAATTACATGGCAATACTGCAAAAACTAGCAGTTATTAATATGATTATATTAATCTGGGGGGCAGCAATCATTTATTTTAGGATTTAAAACAAAATACATATTACTAATGATGTAGCACAATACATCCAATGCTAATGAGAGGGCATAATAGCTATTTGAATATATGTGATGGAACATTATACCAGCTAATTAATTCAGTCTTTTCAGCAGAAAAATTGTTCAGGTGACAATTAAATGGTAGATTATAACAGCCAAAGATTGGGAAATGCTCCATTGAAGCAAATTGGAGGATTCTGGCTGCTCTAAGATGGCAAACAATATTTTGTTTGTGAAGAAGAATTGAATTAAAGCTGGTAGAGTTTTCATTGCAAGCCTTCTCTGCCTTTCTGGGCAACAAATCCTGCAAATTCTTGCTAATGGAAGATGGTGTTGTTAACACTCTTTTGTGCATCCTGATTGAACATTCAGCTACATAACCCTCACTGAACTGTTTATCTTACGTACTTATTTAACTAACATTCAGACTGACAAGTCTCCTATTTCTGGGCTTTCTTTTTATACTTTAATGTATGCCTTATCAGATGAAACTCAGATACTACCAAACTTTGCATGCTTTTGATTTTGCACATAAACTGAAGGGCAGAATTCCAGTCTATGTCCTCAGTCATTCAATTTTTCAAGATCTTTGAACAAGACTTCAAACCCTGCAAAAATACAGCCCAAACACAGACTTGCTTCTCTGTCTGTACAAATACGTAAAAGAAACTAGTATGTCAAATTTCAATGTACGCAAGCCTAATTGAAGCTTTAACTACATTCTGAACAAGAGGCAACCAGTGCTCTGCTTTATTCAAGGGCAGGAAGACATTCAAGAACACAGCTACTCGAATTATTCATTATGAATAAATTATCCAATTAATTTATGAAAAATTTCAGTTCCTTAATTATTCACAAATTGCTCCTCATGTCTGTGAATATATTCATTGGCCCAGATTCTGCTGAGACTTATGTATACATTTAGCTTTACATATTTCACGTTGAATTCAATGGATCTACTCGCAGCACCTACAGGCAAGCACATGTATAGGGCTATATTTCAATCTATGGACTTTTTGTAAATTCTTTATTTCCCCTGTTGGCTATTCTCAGCATGAGATTGTTTGCATAGCTCCTGTAATACTTGTTCTGTTTCCAACTGGATGACTGACAGTTCTCAAAACAGAACAATACTGAATGATGAATAGCAATTAATTAATATTCTTGTTCATGCATAAATACTCTTGTTTGCCTGAAAATACAGGTATTTGTGCAACAACTATCATTCCCTGAACAGATGGGCCAACAAAAAGTCACATGTGTGAAAATTCACAAACTGTGAATTAAAAAGGCCAGGAACATGTTTGAACCAATAGAATTAGAATTCATGTTTGTGAATGCTGTTTGGCTGTATTCTATTCAGGAAGAAGCACGTTCCCAACAGAGCATGACTGAGCAGCCTCAGCACATTGAAAAGCTCTGTGGAGGTGTGCTTTCCTCAGCCTGCTGTGAAACAAAATCCACATTTCATGTGCAGTCAAAACTTTCCCTCTTTCCCGTCCCTTGTTTCTAGTTCTTGTATTTTCTTCACTCTCTTACTGTTCTCTATTCCCCATGTCACCATATTTCTGTGTCTATTTATTTTTCTTTCTTGTATTGTTTTCTCCCCAGACATTTCCCAGACCACTATCTCTCCATTCTTTTTCTTGTATTATGCACTTTGGTTTAGTCTATTTTTTCTCTCTTGATTCATACTTTCCATTTAGTTCATTTTTCCTTCTCTTCCCATCCTGATTTATTTTAGTAAGATCAAAGTCTTCCTCATCACCTTCAAATCTCTTCACAACTCCATTCTGTTTATCTAAGTCTCTCTTCTCTTTTTTCCAGACCCTTGCTTGCATTCTGCAGTCCTCTGTATCCTAATTGTTCATTCACTACTTCTCCCCTTCTCTTTACCTTCTGCTACTTTGACTTATACCCCCCTCTCTTCCCTCCTTTACTAGTCCTCATCTCTGTCTTTGTTTTTTTCTGGAAGCATTATGGTAACAGCTTGTTTCTGAGATATTTCAATGAAATTACCACTAAAAGACACCTTGGAAACCAGACTATAGTGTTCAGTCATGGCCTGCATCCTAGGAACTTTATGGCATGAAATGGGGAGGATGCGATTCACACATCTCTGCTTCATATAGGCTGGCAGTGGTGGGGGACAAATTGTATGCTCTGTCCATTATCTTTGAAATGCTCTTCAACAACTGTTGAATAGATAAATGCTACTGAGAATCACCTGGGAGAGTAGGCAACAACCAGACAATATTCCACCTTCATACACTAAACTAATGCTTAAAATGAATGAAATATGTCTGTTGATTTAATAGAACTATCTACAGTATTTTTATTTGGTATTTTTTCTGAATTTATCCATCTAGACACTAGTATGCTCTGGTGGTCCAGATTCTCAGGCATGATATGGCACCTTCACACCACTCTGGTGCCACAAACGGGCCAGACAACTGGCTTACCTGGCACTGAGGTTCTGTGATGCCCCTACTTCTACCCCCGACTTGGGGGCATGGTCAGGGAAAAGGAGGTATGGTCAAGTATGGTGCCTCTCACTTCAGCACTTCCCCATTACCATAGACAGGATACAACTTGAAGCCTACCTAAAGGAAGAGCTGAAGTGAGCGGCACTCTGACCATACCTCCTTTCTTACTCATGCAGGCCTGCCATCTATCCAGTAGAGGGCAGTGGTGCAAGTAAATACAGCACATCATGTTATTTGGTTTTTGAACCCAGACAGGTAAGGCTGAATTGTATTATGCCAGGAGTGACTTTGGCTCTGATTGTCCTTTTGAAAAATAACTGTGGCTGCTGAGTGCATCTCTCAGGGTCTATCTTGATTTCACGAATGAGAAACTAGTCTCCCTGTATGTAAAGAAGACTGGGGAAAAGCTGAACTAGAGAATACTCAGTGTTAAAAATGGAAGGCCTTCCCAGTACTCTCAGAGTATTTGTATGGTTTGTATTTTCCACTTAAATATACATACGTGACTTCCCTAAACATTCTTTGAATAGGTTCTTTTGCCGATGCTGGGTAGAAACCCCAGCTGTCCCATGCTCCATTATTTTAACCCAGATACAATAACTTTAATGGTGTTCAAGAGATCTGTGCTTTGCTTTTTCCCTATTGTCCTTGCCTTCCTTTCATGAATCTTTACTCTTCTTCTAATGTACTTTTGAGTGGCTTGAATGTTCATCATTTCTGACCCTTTAAATGCACCTTATTATGAGCTGCTTCTGAAGGGAGAAAATAATTGTTTTATTTAGCCTGTTTATAATGAGCTCTTTCAGAGGCCTGTTTCATTTTCTCAGCAGGTCCAGCTATTTGTATCTCAGTTAACACTCTCTCAGATATAATCAAATATTTCAATAAATCTCCCGTAAATAAGACGTAATTAAAAGTAACAATTCTCTTCAATGTTTTAAACAATTATGTAAATCCAAGACTAGGTATTTGTGCTCGGTAATAGCAGGCAGCTAGGTATTTCTGCTAAATAATGTCTTATTGTGCTTCAACTTACCTGCTGTCCAGCAACTACTGCTTCACTTAAAATCAGCATAAACAACTGCAGATCACTTACGTTTTGGTCTGAAAGACACAATCAAAGGTAGCATGATCTCAGATAGCTGACATAACACAACGTGATAGTTACAACACAAAGGGGAACACACTTATTTTCTGTATCTGATACCTGACAACAACTTAGATATAGTGAGTATTTGATTCAATGTTTTGTGTCAGATGGCAGTGGAGCAGACGAAAAGGTGTCCACAGTGCTTACAAATGGGAAAACGCTACAGTTCACTGACTAGGCAAATTAATTTTAGGTAACTTGGGACCTGTCTGCTTGCATTAGGTGGGGGCATATTTTTAAACTGGATGTAAATGACTTTTTTTTCTTTTATGAAAAGCCAACACGGTTGCTGTTACTGCTACTAAACAATTTGAAACCATAAATTTACACTCAGCATAGCATCATCTACTGAACCATAGGATCCTGTGCCCAATAGCATGGCAGAGGAGATACAAAAGTGACTATATACCTTCTCTCCCCTTTCATGAGGCTAACTGGGAGCCAACTTGGCCGTAAACACAAGTTTCCGTTGGCTGCAGTGGGGACACAGAGGTGTGGGGGAAGAAGAGAGGCCTTGCATTAGTTATACACCACTGGTGATTCTTAGGGAGCTGTATGTAATATGAGCAAAACAGCCAAAGAGGAGTCAAGAATCTGGCCCTTCATATTTATGGCAGACCAGACTATGGCAAGCATATGTACCCACCAAAAGACCACAGGAGCAGCAGACTGTAGTTGGGCACCAGAATTCTGGCTGCTCCCTGCAGAAGCTAAGAGGCAGCAGCTCCCAGCCATCTTGTTATCAAAAACCAGGTATCCAGTAGAAACTGTTCTTGACATAGCAGTGTCAGTTAGGGGAGTGATGTTTTTCCTGGTGTTTCTATACCAGCAAAAGCTCTCATGTAGATGCAGTTATAATCCACATAAGTGCTTTTGCTCGTATCACTTATTTTGCTTACCAAACTGAGATAATATTTACTGGCATAAGCTGTGTCTATATTAGGCAGGTTTGCTGGTATATCTATACCATTATAGCTAGCCCTACAAATCCTTTCTTGTTTAGTGATATTGATAGCAATAAACGATAATGTCTTCATTCTGCCTGGCTCCTGCCTGCATGCTCTATGGGGAGAAGAGGATCCCCGCATACAGATAAAGCCAGAATTTTGCTTTATAAAGAGAGAACTGTTGAGGGATTCCCATTCAAGCCCTACGGTGGGTGCATTCAGACACTAGAAACCTTGATCTTTTCCTCAAACATAACACATGTACAATGCTGTATGTTGATGTCTCTTTGTATTTGCATTAAGATAAGACCTAGGTGCTGCGGTCTGGCATCAGGGCCCCATTGTACTACAATGACAAGAATATCAACACAGGGATTGTTGCATTATTTTTTAAACTTTTCTTTATTAGATTTTATTTCCGGATACACAGAATTTGTTTGCTTTCAGAGGCTACCACCCACAATATAGACTTAGACTGTAAGGCCAGAAGGGACCATCATGATCATCTAGTCTGACCTTCTGCACATTGCAGGCCACAAAACCTCACACACCCACTCCTGAAATAGACTCTAACCTCTGTCTGAGTTACTGAAGTCCTCAAATCATTAGTTAAAGATTTCAAGTTACAGACAATCCTCCATGAACACTGTTTAAACCTGCAAGTGACTCTTGACCCATGCTGCAGAGGAAGGCAAAAATAACCCCCAAGGGTCATTAATATGCAGAGGGGGGAGGGTTCAACATTAGTCACACAACAGCCATGACATTACACAATTGAGTTATATTTGTGTGTGGGCAGAGTCCATATCCTCCCTTTAGTTCACACAGATGAATCCTCCTAACATTTATAGGCATGCATATGTAGCAGATATTTTACATACTGAGGCCTGTCTTCAGTAACAAAATTGGCAACAGTATGTCTACATCAGTGCTGTTATATCAGTGCAGCCTACTGTCAATGATTAGAGTGAGCCACACTGGTGCAAGCTCCACTTTATGCTGAGGCAATGTGTGTACATTGGGGTTTTGCACCAGCATACATTAAATATGTGTAGTTACACAACTGGAATTCTTTCTAGGCCTCTTTTGCACCAGTTTTACTTTGCTATTATAGGATTTGATTTATACTGGAGCGAAAGGAGGAGCAGGGAATAGGGTGAAATCTCTTCCATGATATTTCTGGTTGAAAGACAAGGCAAATGACTCAAGAAAACTCCAAAATATAGTTCTGCACAGCTTCAAAAGGAACAGTATTAATTTTCCCTTCTTTTAGCTTCATTCCCAATGTTTTTAACATTGTAAGTCAAATGTAAATCAAACTTTACAGTCAGCTATGCAGCTATTAACATGATTATTCAGATATATGCTCTCTGAAACCGTAAAAATTAGAGAGGACAGTGGTAGAAAAGGCCCATGCATTGTCTACCTGAGCATTCCTGCTGTTGTTACTGGGGAAGCTGGACACAGTGCTGTACTGCAGCCACAAAATGTGCTCATATAGACAAGGTCTGATAGTGAGACTTAGTATATTTTCATTCCACTATGAGTCAGTTTCTCTGTGCTAGTCTTCTTGAGATTCAGCAATTGTCACCACCAATTAGGTGGTGCTACCTTCCAAAGGGATATTCATCTGTCCCCCTCAGCAGTGGATGAGCTGGGGAGGAGAAAAGATTTAGTCACTCCATCAATGGGGGAGGAGCATCTGTGGCTTCTGGTCTTGCTGCTACTGCTCCCAGCAGGCATGAAGGGCAGCTGATCTGGTTCAGCTGTTATAAGAGTTGCCATTGTCCCCTGTAAACACAGAAACTATTTTATCAACACTTCCTGGGTGAAAAGGGGACTCTCTTTTCAGACAGGCTGTCTCCTGCTATAGTAACATCCCACTTCCAGGGAGCTTTTCAAATAGAAAATAAACAATTATCTGTAAGAAGGTTCAACTGCATTTGTAAAATATTTTGTGAATTAGGATTTAAACTGACCCATGTTTTGAGTCTAAAATGCACGTTGTCCTTAAAAATCGCAAGTTGGTCCCAAATTTCATGCAACAACTGCACTCAAAAAGTCTTCACCCTAATCCCAAACTATTCATCCCAAACCTTCTGCTGCCATCAATAGATTTTAGATGTTTTTTTAATACCTTCCTTGAACTTGCCTTGTCTCCAGCCAGCCAGAAGTGTTTTTTATCAGGAATAAGATTCAAAGAGCCTGCCCTGCAGCAATCCCATAGTGCACTTCTTTGTCAGAATCCTAATGACGACTTATATATACATAAGAGACAATCTCCAGCTGTAAAACTGAAAAGCTTCTGGGGGTCTATACAGTTTCCTGACCCCAGACCTATTTTTATAGTTTGATCTTGGGGATGGTGCCTCCCAACTTTCAGAATCCTCCAGTTATCCCTGCAGTAACAAAGCTCTAGCTTAACCAGTAGTAGCAAGACTTAAAACAGGGCTGTCAGGATCAAAGTGGGTAACAAACTCGAGCATTAGCCACTGTGTCAGCCCTAGAGATAGTCACATTAAACTGTATCATGAATATGGTTAAGTTTCTATGCTACAACTAAACATCCAGGGCTTCACAGATCATACATTTAAATAGCCATTTCAGCTGAAGCATGTTTGAAAGGATGTTTGATTTATAATGTTAAAAAGACATCAGCTGTGGAAAGGCATTGAATAAAACCAAACAGATAAAATTAATACAATTGGGTGTTAGAGCAAAATTTTGGATATTTCTTGAGTTACATGCTTTTACTTTTATCTAGAATGATTACAGAAGAGATTTTACCCTATTGGTTTAGAAAAAATAAGGAAATAAAGAGACGGGAGGGAGTAGGGGAGAAAACGAGAGAGAGAAAGAGAGAGAGAGAGATCACTGATGAGTCTGGATTAAGAAAAAACATAGCAAGGATAAGGTTCTGTCAATGAACTGACACTTCATTTTCCTTCCATTGTCTGATTACCAGAAAAGTAGTATACTAGCAACAGGGATGATCACATGAAGGCGGGAAAACACAACCATCAGGCTTCAAGGACAAAGCCTATTCTTACATTGCCATTCCTTAAATCCAGACATTAGAGCAAAAGGAATGAGAAAAAAGCAGCTCACTCATGGATAGCTTACCGAGGATACTGCAAAAGATTATGCTAATCTTTAGTTCATTGTCCTCTGCAAAATGTTTTCATACCATGCCTTTTATCTGTGGAAGAAGGGATGCACAACCTCTCAACTCTGTGACAGTGAGCACTTTCTGTGTGGTTTCTGCGTAATTAACACCAGCACTAGATCTTTTCATTTTTACTACTCAAGCTTATGGCCTTTTAAGGGTACCCTCAGGGGAGAGTCCCTCACCCTTTGCTTGTGGCCTAAATGACAGTCACAGCTTATCCTTAGATACATATACCATCTGTTAATAGCAGAAGGATCAAAAACTTTTTGCTAACTGGTACTATTTCAAGGAATGTAACTGGGCAGCATAAACATATCAGATTGGATTTCTAAGAGTTTAATTTTGAGTTAGGAACTCATTTGCAGTCGCATTTGTTGTCCAGATGGTGTTAACACACAAAAAAAATGTGAAAAATCTAGCTGGGGTATAGGTTGAATTGAATAAAATTCAGAGTTGAAGCTGAAATCCATCCTTAACTTGTCCTGTTTTATCGAGGAATTGTACCACGCCTGATCCACCTCTTGTCTGGATACCTTGGCAATAAACAGGCATTGGGGTTGCAATTTCATCCTGAAGTGAATTTCCTATCTTTTGTTTTTAAAGTCAAACTCTGATGGATATATTCTCTACAAATGATCGTGGGAGTTTCACCCATTAGTGAAAAGGGAGTTACTTATAAATAAGTATCCAGGTTTCCTAGTTTTTTTGCACCCACTGCCTAGCAGACCTTCTCAACCACCGTAGGCCATGACAATCCTTTGGTGTCAGTGAAGACTCATATGCTCCTATCAACTGTAAAAAGCATGCAGAAGGCAACCACTAACTCCTGGGGTTGCACAGGCTTTCTTGGCTCACCACTGCTGCATCATCCATATGGGGAAGTGGACCTAGCAGCATAGCAGAAAGGTCAGGGACATGGCAGTCAGTTTTACAAATAGACCAAGATCCCCAGGATGGATTTTGGCCAGTCTACACTGCCCCCCAAGGATTGTGAAGCATCAGCAGTAAAGATTTTGTCCCTGGTATCTTGATATAAGCTGGAGCCCTACCAGCTACAAAAGCAAACAATGGTGGTGCAGTTACTGCTGCTCAGTGAAATCAGAACTAAGGCTGCCTTGGGAAGGGATCAGGCTACACAGAGTGGCTGTTCCCCATACGTCGCCTCCCTTGTGGCCATGACCCCAGACATATGGAGCTGATGATGTAGCTCTGGAAGAGCCAGAAGTGACTATGTGGTGTGGGAATGTTACAGTGTAGCCTTTGTTTCCTGGCTTTTTGCCCTTTTCCACTTCGCATTGATTCACTCACTCCACCTCAGCAGAAGACAGAGTATGCTGAGTATTAGTTAGCTGCACGATAGATGGTAATGGCCATTATGGTATATTGTGTCACTGCCAGGCTCTCACATGTACATCAAACTGATACACTAATAACTTTTGTTTATACAGTACATGTAATGATCCCTTTTCTAAACAAACCCCCTGCAGACCTGGATGTCTAAAACTCCACCCATTCTATGGGGAATTTTCTGCACTGTAGAATGAATTCCACTGAGTAACATTGCATTCCTATATTTAAAGCACACTTCCTTCCTACAGGACACATGGAATTTTAAAGCTTCATAACTGTAGTCTCTTCCCTCCTGCCCACAACATGGTAAAAGTTCTTATCCACATTAAGGATGAATAGCATGCAAAATAGCAGTCTGAAAGCCAGAGCTCTTTAAAGGTTGCAGATGAAAATAGAAAAAAAATCAGCATCTAACCCTGGAATGAGCTTTTGCCGAAACTCTTGTAACTTCAAAATTCCAAGTGAATCTACTTTTCCTTTTTTATGGAAAATGTTGTCCTGCGGGTACTGAGACATTACACTTGCTGTAAATCCGGTTACAGCCCACGAAATTTTTTTACAGCTGTTATAAACCTATATAAAATGTGAACAGATGGGGTAATGGGATTCATGTACTAGCCTGTCCTCTCTGGAGACCTGAGTTGAAATCCTACATTAGGCCTCAAATGATCACAAATGTGATGGTGTCATTCTAGTCCTTTTGTTTTGAAGAAACCCCACAATCTGACACACTAGTCAGTCTCTCTTCTGTTAGACCCACAAGACGGGAAGAGCAAGTTGGGACTAAAGTGTATGAACAAAACTGAAGGAGAAACCACTATTCAAGGCTCAGACTACTACTACAGGTCCTCAATTTCACAAGCATTAAATTCACAAACTCAGTAAAACTTGAAAAAAGGATGCAGATTAAAAACATTGACCTACCGTTACTTACTGTAGAGCTGTCAGACAGGAGGCTGGTATAACAAGCAAACATCATTTTTAGATTTTGAAGCTACAGTAGAAGAAACAGTTGATGATCTGAAGGTGCTCAGATACTATGGTAGTGAGCATGATATAAAATCTGTGTAGACTAGAATAGAAAGCAGATCTAGAAGTAATTTTTGTATTTTTCTCTAGCCAGAACCCTGGGGAGTCATATAGGTGAAGTGACTTTATAACAAAAATAATCCCATGTATTCCAAAGATATAATTTTACTGAGGGGTTGTGTCACCAAAACTGAACAGTGGAATTTCTATATATGGCCCTATTGCCTAATTATTATAAAAGAATCTGGGCCAATGAAGCCCAAGAATTTGTCAAAGTATAACTCTGTGTGTGGAAACTTTTTTTCCACATCATGATAAATTTGCCCTCCCCAACTTCCTTTCTCTGAGTATTAATTATTAATATTATTATTAATAAATTTGTACTATCATAGGGTGGAATTCACAAAGGTATTTAGGTGCCTGACTCCCATTGATTTCAGTGAGGTAGGTGCCTAAATATCTTTGTGATGCCCACCTATATTTTTTAGAAGCCCTAGTCATGGACCAGGATCCAATTGTGCGAGGCACTGTACAAACACACAACAGAGACAGTCCTCTTGGTGGCATATGAAGCAAAAAAATGTTCAAATAGAAACCTGGGCCTGATTTTCATGTACACCCATGTAGCTCTATTGACTTATGTAGAGTCACTTCTAATTTTGACCAGTCTAAGGGTAAGTCTACATTATTGGGGATTGATTTATAGCATGTAGTGTAGATGCGATAAATCGATCCCTGATTGCTCTCCCATCGACTGCTGAGCTCCAGCAGTGCAAGAGGCAGAAGCAAAGTTGCCAGGTGAGCTGCGGCCGTCGATCCAGTGCTGTGAGGATGTGAAGTAAGTCATTTTAATTCAATCTAAGATACGTCAACTTCAGCTATGCTATTCTCGTAGCTCAAGTTTCGTATCTTAGATCGATTCCAGCCCCCTAGTGTAGACCAGGCCTTAGTGAGAGAAGGATCAGGCATATACTTCTCTCTTTCTCCAGATCCACAGCTGCTGTAAATTGGGCTAGCTGAGTTAAGTGGTACTACACCTATTTACAGCTGCTGACTGTCACCTTTTTTGTTTAAACAGTGCCCAGTGTCATGTTATCATATCATCCTGTTTTGATCATGTGATGTATGTTTAACATTAATTTGACATTTTGTGTTGTCTGCTGGCATGTGGGATGTTTGAATGTGAATATGCAATTATAAAAATCCCCTTGCTATTGACATTCTGGGCATGGCTAAAACTCTGTGGAAGAAATATTCTTGTAAACTCTTCCGATGAAATACAAAAGAAGGTTTTTCCCCTTGCTATCTTAGATCATGATCCTGGCTCAGTGATGCTCCTGCCACTTAAAATTGAGCATGTGTGTAAGGATTTGAAGGATCCAGGCCTTAATGAGATCCAAAACAGCAGGATCAAGGACATTTCATATGCTAACCATAATTTTTTTGTTTATCAAAGTTTTCCAGTTATATTGAAAAATGAAGTAACTTTTCCAGTGTCTCTGTAGATGGAATTTTAAAAAGGAAATCAAAAAGGTCCCATTCAGTAGCTTGTCTATTAAACCTTAAATGAATACTTACAAAGGAGCTCTCCATAATCTCAATTTTTGCATGATAAGTACATGAAACTACTAATCAGACACTCCTAAAACTGAAAGATCAAGATCGTGGTCCCTGTAGGTATGAGAAGTCATGATTTCTGGCATCAGTTGTGCAATTCTGTGGAATTATTCTGCTCTGGATCTGATATATCTCTGAAAATGGCATAGCTGTGAAAACACCACTTACTGGCTACCTAGAGTTTTACTTGCTATAAGCTGTTTAGCTGCACATGAAACCTGCAATACACTGTTAGATCTTTACAAATTTCATGAAATCTTTTTCGGATATCCAAAAAATCCTGAACTGCTTGAATCTTTTGTATCCCAGGACTGGGGACTGACCCATAATCTCTTTCCCAGCCAGTATACCAAATCTCTAGCCAACCTTGTCACTGACTCCAACAGCTGCTTAAATTCACCAGAGGGGATACCAGCAATCCTACTTCTAAAAGACCACCACAAGGCTTACGTTCATGATGCCTTGAGGAGGCACTGAAAGGAAGGTCAAAGGTGAAGAAAAGATAAAGTGCAGTACAAGAAGATCAGTAAAGTTGAATCTTCTTGATGAAAAACTCATGTCTGTTTCTTCATGATGCAAACAACATAACTTCATTTCAAAAAGCCTCCGTTTTTTTTTCTTTTCCTTTTTTTTTAGGTCAGATCACTGTGCATCTAAAAGCCTTATTCGGTTGTTCTTGTCACGAGTACTTTGTCTTACACAGGCTGCATTACTCTTGTAAACAGAAGCAGCATCAAAGTGAGAGCAGATAGAGTCACATCAGTGGATTAAGGCCTTCTGCATGATAAAGTAGCTACCTAGGGTGGGATAAACTTAATATGTGAAAGAATGTTATTGAGGAGGAATAAAGTGCCAAAACTCTGTCATTCTCTTCGTAATGTCCTAATCTAATGCCTGACACCAAGGCCTTAGGCCAGTGTTAGTGTTAATCAATGAAATACCCATCTGTGTTCCCTGTCCTTATCGCTATTTAAAACTAGCCTAAACTCAATTATTTTCCCTTAGAGACCAAGATGGGATATTAAGTTGAGTGAAAGGGATTGTGTCCCACAAAGAAATCCCAGCGTTAAAATGCAGAGGTGTCAACATTGCTAACTAAATTTCAGTTAAACAGAGATTAAATGCTAGTTCTTTGGACATGAAACGTTGCGTAGATTAAATCTGGTTAAAAATTCTTATTTAGAGAGTGGCTAAAAACTGTTGAGCAGTGCAAACAACTTATAATGTAAATTTTGTTCCCTAGGATGCATTATTTATCCCCTGCAATAAGCACTGCACAATAAATGTTTGAAGAGCACATTCAGCTGAAGCAATAGGAAAGCACAGCCTCTTACTGCTACCCAAAGCTATGAATGATACAGACATTTCCAGATACATAACAGTTATCTGAGGTGTATGTAATTTATCCCACAAGCGAACTGCAGATCTGATAATTCAAGACTGCCTCAGTCACAAGTGAGTAATGAAGGTGTTTTTCACAAATGGGATTAATCTCACATCCCAGGTATGCTCATTATTGTAGTTATGGTTTGTACCACACCAGTATATAAAATAACTTGCTTGGTTTGGCTTTCTACTTCTCTTTAAAAAATACAGACCTCTGTGAAGACAAAGCTGATGCCCTGTCCTGTCCAAAGTGTGCTGATATGAAAAGGTAAATCCAGATGGGTATGTACTAGAGCTGTTGATTAATTGCAGTTAACTCATGGGATTAACTCAAAAAAATTGTCATTAATCACAGTTTAAAACTGCATTGTTAAACAATAGAATACCAGTAGAAATTTATTAAATATTTTGGATGTTTTTCTACATTTTCAAATATGTAGATTTCAATTTACAACAGAGAATACAAAGTGTTTAGTGCTCACTTTATATTCTTATTTTTCTTACAAATATTTGCACTGTAAAAATTATAATCAAAAGAAATAGTATTTTTTCAATTCACCTCATACAAGTATTGTCATGCAATCTCTTTATTGTGAAAGTGAAGTTTAAAAATTTTTTTTGTTACATAATTGCACTCAAAAACAAAACAAGTATTGTCATGCAATCTCTTTATTGTGAAAGTGAAGTTTACAGATTTTTTTTGTTACATAACTGCACTCAAAAACAAAACAATGTAAAATTTTAGCGCCTACAAATCAGTCCTACTTCTTGTTCAGCCAATCACTAAGACAAACAAGTTTACATTTGTGAGAGATCATGCTGCCCGCTTCTTATTTACGATGTCACCTGAAAATCAGAACACGTGTTCGCATGGCAGTGTTGTAACTGGCATCATTAGATATTTATGTGCCAGGTATGCTAAACATTCATATGCCCCTTCATGCTTCAGCCACTATTCCAGAGGACATGCTTCCATGCGTTATTAAGTTTCTGACTGAACTCCTTGGGGTAGAATTGTATGTCTCCTGCTCTGTTTTACTCACATTTTGTGGTATATATCATGTTATAGCAGTCTCAGATGATGATCCAGCACATGGTTCATTTTAAGACCACTTTCACTGCAGATTTGACAAAACGCAAAAAAGGTACCAATGTGAGATTTCTAAAGATAGCTACTGCACTCCACCCAAGGTTTAAGAATCTGAAGTGCCTTCCAAAATCTCAGAGGGATGAGGTATGGAGCATGTTTTCAGAGGTCTTAAAAGAGCAACAGTTCGATGCAGAAATTACAGAACCCAAATCACCAAAAAAGAAAATCAACTTTTTGTTGGTGGCATCTGACTCAAATGATGAAAATGAACATGCTTCCGTCTGCACTGCTCTAGATCATTATTAAGCAGAACCTGTCATCAGCATAGATGCATGTCCCTTGGAATGGCGGGCAAAGCATCAAGCGACTCACAAATATCTCATTTGTACATAATTCTACATTTGTAAGTTCAACTTTCATGATAAAGAGATTGCACTACACAACTTGTATTAAGTGAATTGAAAAATACTATTTCTTTTGTTTCTTTTTTACAGTGCAAATATTTGTAATAAAAATATATATAAAGTAGCACTGTACACTTTGTATTCTGTGTTGTAATTGAAATCATTATATTTGAAAATGTAGAAAACACCCAAAAATATTTAAATAAATGGTATTCTATTATTGTTTAATAAAGCGATTAATCACACATTTTTTAAATCACTTAACAGCTCTAGTATGTACCAAAGAGAGAATAAATCTCTACAGTAACAGGAAATAGATAATTTCTTCTCTTGGACTGTGAGCATTGTAGCTGTTTAATTTCTGAATGTCCTGGCCAAGTGCTGCTGAACTGATTGCTTTGTGCTTTGACTCTACGTGTAAACCTGACTTACTTTTACTTTCTACTTTTTTAAATTGTAAAGACCTGTTTTCAATACTGCAGACATTTTTTGAAAAATTCCGTAATGTCCGTCGCCAAAAAATATTTAGTAACTGAATAGTAAAAATACTTGCTACTATCTGAACAGATGTGTAAGGTCTGGAGTTATGCAGGCATCAAAAGCCAATGAGACAACTAGAAGTTGTCTAGTGTTTCCAGCAAGTCCCTCACAGCAATGCTGGGAATGGAGAAAAGATACTTTTGGCTCTTTTCTCTTCCAGTAACTTGCCAGGTCTCACCATGTTCATGACATTCAAATTATTTTTGTATACCCCTTTGGTATATCTCTGGTCCAAAAGTTTCCAGAACATCTGGTACTGAACTAGTAACAGCTGACACATCTTCTCTCTCCATGGAGTATCACTAAAACAGTTTTTGGTTGCTGATAAATTCCTATTTGGCATTTCATGAAGACTGACCCAAAGAGAGAAGCCAGTAAGGTTTTCTTCAGCCACTAACCATAGGATGCTGTAAAGAGTTTGGCCACACATTCTGGTTTTCTCTCTGGTTAAAGTATGTGGGTAGTACAGTACAGTATAGTGTATGAATGGAGAGATTTCTGATGCTAGGACCTTCAACGTCTCCCCTTCTCCATCCCAGTATTTATGAGTGAGATAGACAGAGGTTCTCTCATTTGTCGTGTAGACTCTGCTTCTTTAGACTTCAAGGATTCTTTGTTAAAAATCTGCCAAGGGTTCTTTTTGGTCACTGAAGGGAAGCCAATGTGGTTCTGGGACTGTGCGTTTGAAGGCTGAGCTTCCAGGACAGAGAGTCTGGACGGACTGCTGTGACACTCTTGTTATGCACAGACAGTTAGAACAGGACACAAAACAGAGCAGAACTCTTCCAGACACCCTAAGCCCTGAGTGGTCACTGACTGTCACCCCAGAAATGGGAGCTAGTTTCATGTGGCACAGTCAGAAACAAAGCAAATAATAGTGGGTTTTTCCAGAAGGAAGGGATACAATATTTCAGATTACAGGTAGTTGTGAAATTTTGTTTTACACGCTGCAAAGAATGTAAGGAGTTCCTGGGTCATTTAGATATTTCTCAAGGTGACCGTAGAGAACCTTCATAAAAAGGTCTCATTTGAAGCCTGCAAAAAGTAATTTTGTTAAGATTTACTGTCTGTATTAAGGACTTGAGGAACTGTGGGATTCAAAAATCTGCTCCTAACATAGCTGAGTGAGCTTTGGCTTGTACGTTAGCAAGTACTGTATGTTCCTGGGTTAGCAGAAATTGTAAACGATAATGCAGAGTGCAAGGCAGGTGCTAGGGCTTCTCTTAAAAAATTATGCTTTTTAGATACACACTCTCTCTCCAAGGTCTCAGTATTACTTATTCAGACTGAATAAAATTGTTCCTGTAGGGTTACATTACAAAGGCTGAGTCTATCCTATTTTGATGATTTCTAAACTTAAAGAGAGCCAGTCGCCACAATAAATCAAAAGGCACTAGAAGTATCATGCAGTTAAAAGCCCCATATTGGTGAAAATTTGAAGCCATTGTATGCTGTAGTCATCACAAATTCAACCCTAGCTGTTTACAGTGACTTGTACTAAAACAATAAGTTAGTTTTAAAGTCTTGATACTTACATAGGAAATTTTGAGCCAGTTTCCACCATTGGATGCTGGTGTGGGGCTTTCACTGAAGTCCATGGGAGTGCCACGCTTATGTACAAGGGCAGAGTTTGTTTCCATCTAACCCTTACAATGGTTTTGTTCTTTCTTCTGTAGGGCATCATTTTGTTTTTTATTTGACAGTTTGTGTAAGGCTCATATTCAGTAAGAAAATATGTACTGGTCTTTTCTTACTGAATGATAGTAAGCAATGAAACTCCTTACTGAAAAGTTTGTTGTTGTTTTTTAAAGTACCTTTTTCTAGTTTGCCCTGACAATGCACCCCATGCCTCCCTTGAGTGGAGTCTGGTGAAAAAAGTGCCTAGCTCAGTGTGGTTCATCACAGATGGAAGCAGCAATATGTTCTACAGAAGTAATTCAGTGAGCAAAATGCATGTGTGTTCTGATGTCTCGGTCCTGCTGATGTGCAGTGGTATTGAAGTTCTGAGTATGGTATTTTAAGGCATTTTCCTCTTTGTTTGCAAGAAGCCATGTGGGAAGGCTGCTGAGAGTAGCCTGTGATATTCTGGCACAAAAAAGAACTTCATATAAAGTTAGTCCTGGTGCCTTTAGTCTTTTAAATTGCTGGTGTATAGGGCCCCTTTTCTTTTTTTACAGGAGGAAGAAAGATGAGGCAATGTTGGAGGTTGCTATGATTTTAACTACACAGTATTTCCTTCTCTGCTTGCAGCCAGATTGTGCTCGGCTCTTGAGTTAGTGTGCAAGGAGCCTTACCCTGCTTTGTACCACCTGTTCAAAGGCCGATCATACATCCTCCTGAGAGAAGTACATGCTGCACACTAATAGAGGAGATGAGCTCCCCAGGTGCTTTGGAAGGTGCGATATTTTCTTACTATTTCTCGCTTCTCTCACCCTATCATCTGAGCAGCTCACAAAAAAATGAAATGTCACATGTGGAGCTGTCCAAACGTGGGATTTCCAGTTCACAGGAAAATTCAATATTTTGAAATTTTTGGCAAACTGGAAATTCCAATTTAAAAAAACATTTCAGGTATCCTGACAGCTGGGGTTTCCAAAACAAAGTCTGCTCCCCATAACAGGGAACTGCTGACTGAACTGATGTGATTCTTGTCAGTTTCACTGTTGCTTTTCCCTGTTAGGCAGTTAGGGAGTCAGCTGGCCAAAGAATCTGGACTCCTGGGCTCCCCAGCAGCCAACCAGGAAGGTCAAAATCCTGCCTGTGATTCAACAAAGTCTGCCAAACCCAAGATGTTTCTACACAATCAACTCGAGTCAGAAAACCTCTGTAAGACACAATCTTCATTCTTAGAGATGGGGGACTGAAGGACAGAGAGATTAAAGAATTTGCCCCAGGTCACACAGACAGTCTGTGGCAGAGCCAGATCTCCTGAGTTCCAGTCCAGTGCCTTAACTCCAATGCCATCTTCCCAGAGCTCCCACTGGGTTAATGTGGCTTTGCATCACTTCCATTGCAGGGCTGGAGCTATAAACCCCAAGAGATCCCTGAGTATTTTGATCTAATTCCAGTATAAATTATGTATGAGCATTGTGGCACAATTTAGCTGCAGCAAATAGGTGAAAGCCCATTGTGTAATTCAGTAATTCAATCACGTTTGTTATTAGTGCACAGTACTGTACATGATAGTTTGAGAGGGGAGCTGCTTCTGAGTGAAGTGGATCAGAAATAGTCTACAAGTACTAACTGTAAAAAACGGTTACACTTAGTTGTTTGAAGTGGGGAATGAAGTGCTCTCCCTCAATTAAGGGAAGTGTGGTGCAGCTGATTAACCTGCTTGTTACCTTGGTAACCTAAGATTTATACTGTAAATGAATACGTACAACTGCAGGTACCTTTTACTAGACAAGAATCTGATGAACAGTTTGAGTGAGAGAACCACAGAGCTGAGTCCTTCTGACACTTAATCTGTTCATGAAACAACACGCTTAATTGATAAGAGGTAACCACTGCTACGATGTATTATGTAAGCAATAAATAACACAACAGGGCATGTGCTGTGCTGTAATAACAGCACTCCCTGAGGTCATAGGCCAGAATGTTCAGAAATGGAGGCCAGACACTAGGCTTCTGAGTCCACATTGAACCACCCGAACAGTGGCTGGATTTTGAGAGGTGCTGAGCACATCCAGCTTCCCCACAAGTCAATAGAACTTTCATCCATGGCGCCATTGGAAGGTGCTTTGAAATCCAGTTCATCTCATAATTTAGCTCTGTCTACTTTGTTCTGTGTCTTTTGTGCATGGCAAGTTAATGGGTAAGAAACTTACCAGCATTTATCTATCAGCATTAAATGTCTTTCACCAGCTATCAACCCATTTACAGAAAAGGCCTAGGGATAAATTCTCCCATTACACCTGTCCAATCCAATCCCAAAGGCATCAGTGGGGTGGAAACAGGTGTAACAGAGATCAAAATTTGCCCCCTGATGTTTATGTACTGCATTATTTGTGTTCACCAGTGCACTGGTTTTACATCAGCTGTAAATGTAATTAATATATAGTTTGTCTTACTCTCTGGATTGATTACTAAATAGATAAAAGCAGAGGCCTCACTCCACTTACCTGTAAAAGAATACTCTCCTTCAGCTGTAACTTCCTTAGGAATAGCCTTAGTGTTTTCTCTATTTTTAACCAGTTCTTCATGCATTTCCATGCTCTACTTTGGATGTGGGCCTTCTGCATTTCCACCGTCATTGAATCACACTTCCTTGTGTGTCATGAAAGGACCTACAGAATTAAAACAATGACAACACAGAAATGGAGTTGTCATTTTAAATTTAAGATCATGCATCTTCTGTTTAGCATCTGTTTCAGCTAACGTCTGACATTGGCATGATGAATTACATAAACCAGCAGCCAGTTGCGAGCACCTATTTCACCAAAAGATTGGGGTGCAGAAAAAAAAACAATGACAAAATCCCTAGTCATGGGAGTCCAGTGGGGAGATGAACAATTCTCTAAGATGCTCTGGCATAGTTTTGCAATACAGAATTTCATAAAATCATATTGAAACTTCTTGTTTACCAGCCCTCCTGCTGGTGCTTTTTTGTCTCAGGAATTCTGGGGTATATTTTTCAACCAACAAATCAGATTGGTAATTCATGACAGTGTCATTTATAAAGCTGCCATTAAATGCCAGCTTTGTCAGAGCAAGCTGTTGCTATGTGAAACAACTGTGGAAGGAAGAAGAAACCTCATGTCCCCAAGAAACATGAATCCCGCCGACGAGATCAGGATGTCTGTTTCTGCTGGAACCTGTACGTTTGAGGCGCATGTATTTCCAATGAAAGAGCTTAGCAATACTGACAGGAAAGCCTCTCAAAATACTAAAAGATCAGCAGAAATTGATAAATATATTTCTAGCTAGAACAAAATTTGGATGCAGAGTTGCTCCAATGCAATCTGCTGATACATTGTGAAACCAGGCACTGGGACCCCAGATCCCACAGGCATTCAGACGCCCAACTCCTTTTGAGGATCTGGGCCTGAATAGAACTCTGGTAAAACTGCCTTTTTTTGCCAAAATTTTGTTCTCTCTACATTTTAATTATAATCCCAACCTTCTTCTTGCATCTTACTCTGAACAACTAATAGAAGAAAAACATATAATTAGGAAGTTAAAATTGTTTAGTTGATAACAAAGCCACCTGCTACACTAGTGATGCATTTAGAGTAATTGCTCACTTGTAGTTACCTCAGGCACAGGCCAGCAGTTCCCTACCTAAACACCCTTGTTATTTTTGACTAAATTAAAGCTTCTTCTCATAGACGTAGAGATTTCCTGTCATGCAAAGAGTCTTCCACTAGCATAGATGCTACAGACTACCTTACTACTCTTGTGCAACTCTCAACAAATAACAAGAGCTCAGTGTATTATGCATGTTCTTGTTCTCTAATAAATAAAGGATTAACTTGTTTACTGCCACTGTTGTGTCTATTAATGTTATGTTTCCTCAAAAACTTTTTCACTGGAGAGGCTGAAGTTTAGATCTGCTTGGTTCTACATTTATCCAGTCATGTGAAACAAACTGGTTAATTTTTCAGCATTTATTGTTTGTTGTTTAATGAGTAGAAATGGATTATTCCATTGCTTATCATTAACACCCTATTTATGAAATGGGACATGATTTATTTTTCAATTTTTTTATTCTTCTAAAGAAATGCTACCTAGCAAGTTTCCTTGTATCAGGCCACCTCAAGACTTGCCTCTAGACCTCATGGCCAAGCTCATTGTAATAGTCTTCATGTCAGGTTTTTTCTCCTTTGCTGAAGCATAGAGAAAGAATTCTTCCCTTTTCAATGCTGCAAAACATAGGTGGGGTAGTTACAGAGCTTAGCATCAGGGACAAAAGCAGTCATATCTCACAGGTCAAGTGACCTACAGCAATTGCAGAATCTGTCAGAGCCATTCTTGTAGTTCAGTCCTGCTCAGTAGCACTGGTTTCTAGTACCTTCACACTGCACCTGATCAGCAGTTCTCTGGAGGAATATCTTCCTGATAAGACCATCTGGAAGACAGTTTGAATTCAGAATCCTTCTGTTTCATTCAATATGGGTAACAGGAGAATGTTTCTTCAACTCAACTGCAGCCTAGTTTGAGGACAAGGATGCTCCTTTGGCCTGATCATGGTGTTCAAGAGCTACTTATAGCCCTGGCTGGGAACTGGGGAAGGGAGGAAGATGAAAGCAGAGTGACTGAATTAAAACCAATATAAAGTAATATCAGAAACAACAATCAAGAAATGAATAAAATGAGGTGAGGGGGAGGATCAGAAACAGGATCAGAAAAAAAAAAGTTTGAACAACTAAAAAAGATGGTCACAGAAGGAAAAAACCTCAAAATGTCAAATTGTATATTAAAGAAAAATTAGTCTGAAAAAAATGAGGAGCAAAAACAGTCATAAAGAGAAGAACTGACAAGATGGAGTGGGGGGAGCAGGGGAAAGGGAGGATATGTAGTATAGTCAAGATTTTCAAAACTAGGAGCCTAAACTGAGGGTCCTTCTATATCCATATTTAGGCTCCTAAATAAATGGCCTGATTTTCAAAAGTGTCACACATCCAGCAACTCCCACTGATCACATTGGGACTAACAACTAATTTCAGGCTCCTAATTTGGAAAATCTTGGCACAAGTCATTTTATGAATGTATAGCCATCTATTGCCAGAGTATTGTGTTTATGCAGCTAGAAAAATTCATTTTCATTATATTATCTGTGTAATGATTTGTGACAACTGTCATAATTAAAAAAATCCATGGCACTCTTCATAATAGTACAAAAGCTACTATTAATCTGGGTATCCTGGTCAAATGCCAGCTCTGGAATTATATTCTGCCTACCAAAATTCAGTAGTTTCAGTGGGAAATGGAATGCTACGTTTTCTTCCCTAATCTATCAGATTCTGTTGCTGTTAAAGCACCAGACTCTTTGTAGGGGCCAATTTCTACTGGGCACAGCCAGGGGATGGAGGAAGAGCACTTATGAAGCTGGTTACAGTTTCCTGTTTGCCTGCCCTAGCACAAGACTTTTTTATTTTAATTTTGACCAAAAGAATAATGAAAACTTTGAAAATTTACCTTGAAAAGTCTCACCATTTCCCAATGAACTCTACCCAGAAAAGGAATAAGAGAAAAAACTTTTTCCTTTGCAGAATTGTCCTCCAGCCATTAGGAGGCAACATTACTGCTGCTGAACAGTACCAAGTCCTTACCAGACTGACATGCACAACTTTCAGAACTAAGTTTCCTACATCCAGATATCAATCTAGGCTGCAGTCCTACAATCAGTACTGTGGAAACAGGTTCCTGTACATATAGGCAGCCCTGTCTGTGCATTGCAGGACTGTGGGCTTAGTCTCAACTCTGTGCAATACTCAAGCAAACTTAGTAGTGTTATATTCTGAATGTGAGTTATGATCTTCAGGCATTTTATCTAATCTAGCCATTTTACAAATAAAATAAAGTAGAGAAAACTGTAACAGTAAAATAGAGTTAAGATAGGTTGCAGTGTACTATATTAAACTATATTAAACTATATTTTAAAAGGATTTAGCCATGTCAATGATCAAGTTAAAGGGACCTAACTTTAAAAGCTTAAAAAAAAATTAAAAAGAAGATAAAGTGGTTTGAGGTCCTATACTTGGTTTTGTGTCCCCTTTCCTAATTCTGTGGATTTACAACTGCATTTTCCTATCTTTAAAACAAGTTTTCTTCTTCCCCTTTTCTGTGAGACACCCCTCCCCCCCGCCACACACACACAAACAACAGTGGAAACTGGTAGCCTAAGAATACAAGAAAAAACTGAAACTCTGTTTACTCAAAGGTCTGTTATTTGCACATAGCAGAAAAGAATAAAAGCAAATCTTTAATCTTTTCTGTTTATTATGGAGCAACAGCCATTCCATTTCAGGCTGATAGTGTCCGTCCAAACAAAACACAATGAGTTTGTGTTCACTAGAAAATGACTGAGTTCAAACACAGCCCTGAGAAGTGCTCTTAACTAACATGATGTTGACCATGACTTAGCAATCAGTACAGACAAGGACAAGTCATGCAATAGGTTTACCTATAACCAGCTGACCCAGCACTGAGCATATTTTATTCCTGTCTATGCTCACTACATAGTCATGACTAGCATCCTGTAAGTTAACACTTCTTATTACTATTAATTTATTATTTATATTTTATCAACAGCTAAAAAAAAACCCAATTGAGGTGGCCCAAACTGAGATTGTGCTAGGGATTGAGTAAACATGTAGTGAGAGACAGTCCTTGTCCTGAAGACATTATAATCTAAATAGACAAGACAACCCATGAGTGGGAGAGGGAAACAGAGGTTCAGAGAGGTAAGGTGAGCTCCCCAATGTCACACAGCAGTGTCAATGATAACACAGAAAATAGTGTAATGTCCTAGCCACTAAACCACACTACGTCTAGGCTGTGTTCCTACTCTATGTCACTCCCTAGTGAAGATGAGCTCTGTTAGGGTTTATAAAGCCACATGTGGGAGTTTTAAACCAGGGCAGAAGGTCCAATTTAGCATTAATCCTGTCCTGTTTAACTCTGTTCTAACTTGGCTTGAATCACTCCTGTGATTCAGTTTTACTTTGTAGTCATTCCATTGTCTTCCATGGTACTTCCTGGAATTACTAAACTTCTATGTGATTGAGTTTATTTATTTTTTTGTCAAACCTTAGGACCTTTTGTCAGGGCTACTACAATTACGGTTCTTATCTCTTTCAGCCCATCCTTCAAGCTGAACAAGTCAGGGTCAGATTTTGCATTCAGGGTGACAATTTCTCCAGTTTTGTATTGATCTGCTTCAAGGGAGTTTAAGCAGAACTGAGCTGAATGATGAAAAACAAGATGTCATTCATGTAACAGAGGGATTTCATATTTGCAATACTAAGTAATAATAAAAAATTATTAATAGCTGATCTTAATTTTGTGTGCAGTAGCTGGAGACTCAAATAGATAATAAAACTGAGCACAATTTAAAATAAAAATGAATAAAACCAGCTGCTTCTGCTTCAGATCTGGCAGTCTCTTGGGTGCTCCATCTTACATCTCCCTAATATGTAGCAAGAAAGAGTTTTCTTGTAGCATTTCAAAGGAAAACCAAACATACACAGATCATCCCTTCTCATGGTACTTCGGAGAGATGTGACACAGCAGTGCCTAGGAGATTCCCAGCCAGCAACAAAAAGATTTTTTGAAGTATTGACATACAGTCAGTCCACAGGATGCCACTGACTCAGCTCATTGGGTCCCCAGAAACCTTAAGCTGGCTTTGCTGGTATTGTATGAGGAGCTTACTGTTAACTAGAAAATGCTCTAATAATTGAGAACTGTTCTTTATCTCACTGGCAAAGCATTTGCCTGGAAAACCACAGAAAGTATGGAAGCTGGAAAGATAATATGTTAAGTAGAGATCTTTGTCTATTGGGAAAGTGTTGTATAAGAGGGTCTCTGTTGGAAAGCTATTTTTGTCTCTCTTTAAACCAGTCCCAAGTTGTCATTTAAATAAAAGTGTGATTTTTTTTTTTTTTAAGAACCTGCTTTTCATCATGTGCAGTATGGGTAAGCTAATGCTAGATTACATCTCCTGTGCATTGTCATCTGTTAAGAGGAAGATTTTAAAGGTTTTGTCTGGTGGCTCCAACAAAGCACTGGGAGAAGTAGTTGTTTAAAAACCAGAAAGCGTAGGATTGGGAGGCAAGAGTCTTGTGAGTCGCGTCGTTCTATTTCTAAGCTTCTGCAATAGCTTGGGCAAGTCATCAAACCTCTGTGTCTCAGTTTCTTCCTAGGTAGAATGTCAATATCTCATGGGACTGTGTGAAGTTTAACTCATTATAGCCCTGACCTTGCAAGCACTTAGGTATGGTCTTAACATTACGCTCATAAGTAGTTCCATTGATTTAACTGACACCTAGGGATTATACAGGCTGTCTGCACAGGAGAAAATTTCACCCTAGGCTAACACTACTGATGATGCTGGCCTTCTCAAAAGGGAGTGAGGATCCCACCGATTGCCGTGGTAGGTGGTTGTGCTTCTACTTGCGTATGTATTCCCCTTAAGTTCCAGCAGCAGTATTGTCTGCCAGCCTGACCTCTCTGGAGAGCTAATGCAACATGGCCCCTCTGCTGTCTCCAAACCATGATCCAAGCCATGAAAGTTAAACATATCTGTGCAAATGAGCTTGAAAAAACAGTGTGTATCTTCAACTCATTCTACAGATAGTTACAGGATAGTCTCTAGAAAAATCTCTTGGTTATTTCTGAATACCAAACTAATCTTCCACATTTTAATTATAATCATGTACGAATATCTTGTACCCAATCCCTTACTGTACCTATGTACTCATTCTGACAATCAGAAAGTTTTCCCTTTATTTTATTTCTAACTCTTAAGATTCAAACCCCACTAATATAAACTTCCTTGAAAGAATAATCTATTAGGATATTTGTAATGTGTTTACCCAAAACAACATTTGATGTGCTGCTCTGTTCTGAAAAGTAACTCTATTAAACTGTCACCTTGGGACTTCATGTTTACTGAGTGTCAATAAGTTCTAGATCAAATGTGCTCAGTTTGTAACTCAAAGGGTGCTTTATTTCCAACTGGCATCCTTGAAAACTCAAGGTAGGATCTGATGGTCAAGCTGTGTTCTTTCCTTTTCTTACATAAACATTACCTGTGAGAATGTATCTGCTGGACAAATTATGTACTGACTGTACTAGGAAACTCTACTGACTTAATTGGCACTATGCTGGTTTACATCAGCTGAGAATCTGGCCCTAAGAATCCATTAGCAGCTAGCATTACACAGGTGCATTATGGTTGGTTGTTATTTGGCCTTCCTCTGAAGCATCAGGGCTTGGCCACTTCAGAGGGCAGGGGTTGCAAAACTGTGAATGACAAGCCCTTTATCTGGGACCCACTAAACAATTCCATTGATAAGGCACAAGAGGGAAGAGAATTCGCTCTGATTTAGCTGTGTACATTCTGCCAGCTGAATAGGAGTAAAAAATGAGCTTTTTTGTAGGTTGTTGACAGGCAGAGATCCTTTTGATTGTTTTACTGCTGTTGGGGTTCTTTTGTACTACTAATTATGGGTTAGGGCACCTAGAGCCTTGTATAGGCATCTTTTAACAGTGTAATTTAAATAAAAATAAATTAAAAATAGCAAAACCACATTTTAGACTCCCAAGTGAGCACATACGAATGTGGAGACATACAGCGAATCCATGTGTTACTTTTTCAAAACAGACCCACATTTTGAAGGAATAAAAATTATTTGTACATCCTACTATCAACTACCTACTTCTTGTTTCCTTTTATTGCCTTGCTATTTCTTACCTTGAATGATTCCTGTTTTTCTCTGCTCTTTCCAGATTGAATCAATCATTAATGTTGCATAACTGTTATAATACGCACCAAAATCCATGCAATATATTGTCCGTTTTTAAAGTGGAGCCTCAAAGTTTGGCTGAAGGATTTTGACACCTCCTCTCACTTTGTATTATGCCTGCACAACCCACAAGATCCTGGAGGTAATGCACTGGGCTGATCAAGTGATGTTGTCTCCTATCTCTCTTCTTCTTTGTTCATTTCTTCCTTCAGCAGCAGAAGACGACAATAATATATTTGGAATGAAAATATAAAAGGATTCCCATGATTATATTTCACATTTGTGCAGTGTTATGCTGCTGAAAAGAGGTCAGCTCCATGCCATTACACTGACGAAGTAAGAATGAATACATGCAAGTGCTAACTTCTAGATTCGAGCTAGCCTTTATCATGTGTTGTAATCAGCAAAGCCTAAATTTGAAAGAGAGAGAGAGATGACTGTCGATTAATCGCAATTAACTCATGCGATTAAGTACAAAAAATTAATTGTGATTAAAAAAATTTAATGTGATTAATTGCAGTTTTAATCACACTGTTAAACAATTGAAATGTATTAAATATTTTGGATGTTTTTCTACCTTTTCATATATATTGTATTCTATGTTGCAACTGAAATCAAAGTGCATATTATTTTTATTATAAATATTTGCACTGTAAAAATAAACAAAATAAGTAGTATTTTTCAATTCACATCATACAAGTACTGTAGTGCAACTCTTTGTCCTGAAAGTGCAACTTACAAATGTAGATTTTTTTTTGGTTACATAACTGCACTCAAAAACAAAAATGTAAAACTTCAGAGCCTCCAAGTCCACTCAGGCCTACTTCTTGTTCAGCCAATCGCTAAGACAAACAAGTTTGTTTATATTTACAGGAGATAATGCTGCCCTTTTCTTATTTACAGTGTCACCATAAAGTGAGAATAAGTGTTTGCATGGCACTTTTATAGCTGGCATTGCAAGATATTTACATACCAGATACGCAACTTCGTATGCCTTTCTACTCTTAGCCACATTCCAGAGGATATGCTCTCACTGCGATGATGCTCATCCTAAAAACAATCGCGCTATCTATTCGGTCGACTTGCCCTCCTTTGGGGGAGAATTCGTAATGTCTGCTCTGTTTTCTACCGCATTCTGCATACATACTTTCTATCTCATAGTAGTCTCTGGAAGTGATGACCGCACATGTTCAGTTTAAGACACTTTCACTGGCAGATTTGGGCCAAAACACAAAGAAAGTCAATATGAGATTCTAAAGATAGCTACAGCACTCGAACCAGGTTTAAGAATCGAATGCCTGCCAGATCCTGAGAGGTATGAGGTGTAGCACATGCTCTCAGAAGTCTTAAAAGACGAACACTCTGATGCGGAAACTACAGAATCCAAATCACCAAAAAAGAGAGCTGCTTTGGATTGTTATTGAGCAGAACCCAGATCCCTCATCAGATGGCGTATGTCCCCTGAATCGGTGGTTGAAGGAATGAAAGGGATATATGAATCTTAGTGCATCTGCCAAATATCTTGCAATGCCAGCTTCAAGGGTCCCCCACCTGCAAATACCGTTCTCCCTTTAGGTGACATTGTAAACAAAAGAAGCAGCAGCATAATTTCCGCAAATGTAAACAAACTCTGTTTGTTCTGAGTGATTGACTGAACCAGAAGCTAGCGACTCCGAGTGCGACTTGCACGGCTCCATAAATTTTACATTGTTTTAACTTTTGCAGTGCAGTTTTTCTCCTGCGTACATAATTCTACCTTGTAAGCTTAAACTTTCCCAAGATAAAGAAATTGCACTACAGTACTTGTATGTAGGCCAATTGAAAAATACTCTTATTTTCGTTTTAACCACTGCAAATATTGTAAGCAAAAATAAATATAAAGTGAGCGTTGTAACATTTGTATTCTGTGTTGTAACCCGAAACAATAATATTTATATGTAGAAAACATCCAAAATCATTTAAATAAACTGGGTATTCTATTATTGTTTAACACGCCGATTAATCGCGATTTAATTTTTTTAATTGCTTGCACAGCCTAAATATATATATATATATATATATATATTGTTCATTCACGAACGACTCCGCTAATCCACCTGACGCGGGATCTACCAGTGAGGACTATCGGGAATGTCATTCGACTGGAGAAGTGTGGCGATGGGTAGTGAAGAGGGGAGGTAGTCAAGACTGATGGGGTGGAATACCAGCGGCGCCCAAGGCAGCAGACATACAGACCAGCTACACAGCTACCTTGGCATCACCGCAGTCACACTTGGAACCACGAGAGGAAGCCAAGGAAGACAGCAACATCCACGATCACCAAAGGATACCAGACAGGTCCTGAAGAGCCAGCTCAGTGGGAAGAAAGATCACGCCATCACGGATCACGCCCTGCCGGTCATTCAGATCACCCTGTCTGCCGGTTAGTGAGCTGGCCAACAGGAGGACATGGAGGCTGCGATGTGAAAACCCGGACGCTCACTCACATGCACGGAGGTTTCCCACCCCAAAGTCCACACCCAGATGACTGTATACCAGCCGGAAAGAAGGCGGGCGGGGCTTGGGAGCGTCAAGGCATTTTTTTCTATCCTGCGATGAGAACCCGGAACTCCAAGGAGTACATCCAGTAGATGGCCCCCCAAGAATGAGCTGCTGAGAGAATGCCTGAGGCAGCAGCAAGACATGCGGAGGCAAGCCCCACCCCGGAAGAAGTGCCATGGCAAGACAAGACCCTTTCCGATGGGATGTACCATCGACAGATAGCTGAGTGGGCTGGACACATTGGGAAATCCTACCATGGCTGGAAAAGGGCCGGATAAAAGACAGCACTGAGGCACGATCATAGCAGCACAGGAACAGCACTGTAGCACCAGATCCATTGAAGCAGAGGGTCTCCCACACTAAGAGGACCAAGCGTGCAGACTGTGTGCATGAGAGGCCTGCAGAGACAGTCCAACACATAGTGGCAGGAGTAAGTATGCACGGCAGGAACACGGCAATACACATGAACGGCACAACAAGCTGGCTGGCATGTGTACAGGCAACATCTGCACAGCGTATGGGCTAGACCCCCAAGCACGCCAGATGGGCAGATTCCACAGCAGAAGGCTTGTGGACGAATAGCAGGGCTAAGATCCTGTGCGGACTCGTCCAATCCAGACGGACAGGCAGGTACTGGCCAATCACCGCAGACATCGTGGTATAGAACAAGGAGCACAAGGAAAGACAGCGGTGGTGATAGATATAGCAGTGCCAAGTGAACAGCACATCAGCGAAGAAGGACATATGGAGAAGCTGGAGAAGTACCAGGGCCTGCAAAGAGGAACTAGACGAGGAGTGGACAGGAAGGCAAAGTGTCCATGGTGGCTACGGAGGCCCTCGGGGCCTGTGCCATCCTAAGCTGCGGTGAGTGGGCTCAACAGAATCCAGGAACAACATCAGAGCTCTCTGTCCAGAAGAGTGCCGTGCGGAACAGCTAAGATACTGCCGCAGAACCCTCCAACTCCAGGCCTCTGGTAGCGGACCAGGTTGCAAGGAAGACACATACCACCCATCGGGGTGAGAGGCGGAATTTTTTTTTTATACACATATACACGCACACACAGAGAGTTTATTAATTCCTCTTCCTGATGGCCTGTGCAATCCTGATGTTATTTGGAAATTACGCATTGCGGCTTGTGAGATCTGAGACCAAAGGAAGAGACTGTTTAATTAACATGCAAACACAATATTTTTGAAGAATAAAGACTATAGTATAATCACGGACTGTGATTAACTCCTAAGAGTAAGGGCCCTCAGGCTTTTGCACACATGTGTTTCTTTGGTTTGTGTAGGAATCATCAAATGCACTTTGCTCTCCTGATTCTGCCATTTTAAAAAAGTATAAAACATGTTCAGATGAGCATGGGATTTCCCACATCAGTTCAGACTAATAGCTCCCAAAGTCTGGTGTACTACATTGAGCATGACTGTCCTCTGTGACTACAAATAGTTCCAGTCTGAGAGAGCGAATAAACTTTCTGGTGATGTACCCTAGCTTTAAATAAGAGACTGCTCCACAACTAACACCACAACTTTTCTCCAAGGTCTAACTGCCTGTATATTCATTTAGAGAGAACTTGTAAGATTATCCACATTAGCACCATGTGGTGAGTCCCATGTTGCAATCCCAACTTCTCAGGGAAGAAAATAGATCACATTTATACACAATGTTATCATTGTAATATGGTCAGTTACTGAATCCAACTTCTGGTGTGATGCTGGCATACTGCCTTTTTGGTCTAGATACTTCTATGGCCCCCGTTACCATAGTATCAGAGCACCTCACAATCTTGAATGTATTTATACCCACAAGAGCTCTGTGAGCTAGGGGAGCACTGTTATCCCATTTTACAGGTGAGGAACTGAGGCACAGAGAGACTTGCCCAAGGATGCACACTCTGTCTGTGGTGGAGCAGAGAACTGAACCTGAATTTTTCAAGTCCCAGGTAAGCACCCGAACTACTAAGCCCTCTTTCTTCTTTGGTTGCTGTGGTTACTAGATTGCTGGATTTCCTAATAATGTTTTATACTTAATAACGAACAATCATCATATAATTCATAACAATTAGTATCTTAAATCTTTACTTTGTTAGGGAGTTGGTCGTTCATTTAATTATATTTATTTGAATATGTTTTCAGTCTTAAGAAAGATGGTGCTATGTGTGTGTGAAGTACAAAGGCTTATAACAGGTGGATAATAAAGCATTCCTATATTAATGACTAATGCCTCAAGATTCCTCCCAGTGAGGTCAGTGACAAAACTCCCACTGACTTCAATGGGACCAGGAATGGACTCTAGCTTAATGCTGCCTACAACTTTAGAACTAAAATACTTACATCAGGGGCCAATCCCAAGCTCCCTCCCAGGTTTTTGCTCAGGCCCTAGTCAGTCAAACTCCTATTGAAATCAATGCAGAGGAGAGCAAAAGTAATATGCTCATATAGGCCTTCTCTACACTACTAGGGTAAGTTGACCTAAGTTACACTATATAGCTTATGTCAACTCACTGCAGTGTCTACACCATGCTGCATCAACACGAGACACTCTCATGTCAACTTACCTTCATCTTCTCATTTTGGTGGAGTACCGGAGTTGAACAGAGAGCGCTCTGCAGTTGATTTAGCGAGTCTTCACTAGACCTGCAGCAGTGTCGATCCCTGGTAAGTGTAGACATGGCTTAAGGCTCATTTTAGCTGTTGTTCCACAGTCTCAGCTTCCCCCATTTGATGATCACTGAAGTTCCATTTTGTGACACTCCCAACTACACTTAATCCTGGGTTCATGTAAGTTAAACAAAAGCTCATATTTATGCATCCGCTTTGTCTTTTAACTTAATAGTAAAACCTGTGCAAGTGAAGGAGGAACAGGACCAATAAACTGTGGCAGTAGCTTGGAGCAGGCTGCCTGATAAGCTGTGTTCTTGAGAGAGAGAGAAACGTCCACGTTCCCTGGCATTGGACAAATTTCAGGTTATGTCACTGGGGAAATTGCCACTAAGAACAAACTAAGCATTTATAATGGGCTGTTTTCACAGAATCTTCCAATTCTCAGCCAGCCAGAGTAACTGGACTCTGGGTATCTTACTAGTTTTTCCTCTCAGGCCATGGTGCATCTGCAGTGACTGTTTCAGCCCTGAGGCTGAAGTAGCCATCCCGCTCTAACATGCCCTTCATGCAGGCTGGAATCCTCCTGCCTTACCTCCCTACTGACCAGCACCAGGCAAGGGTTCCATCTCCCACCTTGCAGTCCTGGTCCCCAAATTCTGCCCTCTGTCTTGTGCAGCCAATTCTGCCACCACAGGGCCATTTGCATCCACTAAGGTTGTGTGTGTGATTTGCCCCTACATGTATAAATGATCGCCGTTAAAATCATTATAAGGTCAACTTTCCAGAAGGGTAGCTTCCCTTTTGCAGGTGTGATTCATCCTTCTGAAATGTCAGCCCTTCTGAAAATATCCACGGTCAGATTCAAAATTGCAAAAGTAGGGAATTCAGGATTAAAGCTGATGCTTCTTTCTTAACCTGCCAACCTGCTCTGCTGAGACATCACAAACACATTAGGATTTTCCAGTGATTGGTTAGCTCATCATCACCCAAGCACTACCTGGTAGGATACGGATAGAGCTGAAGCTTTAACTCAACATTTCTACAATCATAGTATAAAGCCATGTGCAGTGTATTATAATTACCTCACTGACACAGTAGAGTCACTTTTTAAATTGCCTACAAAAAGCACCTACAGCTTTTCTCATGTTCTTTAGCAAAACTAGAATATATTGCTTGGAGAGTGGCTGCTTTCTGACTTGCTTTTCATCTCACAAGCCTAACAGGGGAATGACGGCAAATTCTCCAGCTTTTTAAGTGAAGCTAGAGGGGCATATTCACTGCTACACATGTACTAAAGACCAAAAGGAATGAGCTTTTAAAATGTAGGGCGAGTGACCAGAATAAGGAATAAAATACAAAGCAGGGCAGAAAACCCCAAACAACATGGAGATCACTTCTGAAGACTAACTAAGACTTTGGTAGAGGTATCTTCATATTTCAACATCTCTGATGTTAAAGTGACTCAAAGCAATAAACAGTATCACCAGCTGCTCTGTACGATTCATGTAACTGAGGGGTATTTGAATCAGATTGGTGGGACTGTCCCTCACATCAAGAGACATTATGTTGTCAGGGTTGTTTCCCAGCTTCCATGCATGGTTTCATAGGGAAAGTCTAGATATATTTTTATCTTTCACATGCTAGATGGAGCCACTGTATAGGCAGCAACAGCTGCTCATGAGTTCTATAATAAGACATGGAGGAGCAAGTAATTTCATTTATTGAGACAGTAAGTATATCAGCATCTGGGAGCAACCTACACCATCAGGATAGTCATTTTCAACGTTAAACAAAATAAAACCTTTCACTAAGTATGAAAAGATGCACTCTGATTTCTTATTCTGACAGGGAACACTAATAGTAAATTAGATTTAGAATTGCAGATGAGGGAGTATAAACTATTCCAAGAACCTTTTCCAAGGCTAAGCTAGCTGTTTGGGCAAAGTAGATAATAAAATAAATGCACTGAACCAACACAAACAGTTCTATTAATATACGGCCTTCCAGAAGCTGCCCGTTTTTAATTATGGAAGCACATGGGGGAAGAAGCTGAGGGGAAGGGAAGTTAGTGGGCTTATTGCACTTTGAAATGTACCCCCAAGATCCATGTGCAGAGAGAAACCTCTATCCCAGTAGAAGATGGAAATTGGCTGAGTCAGCATCATCATCTTTCCTTTTGACATAACCCTAGAAAGGACACTCTGCAAGCCTGGGATCCATGTGGGGGAGGGAGTGGACCGGCAGCAGTGGACTGGCAATAAACTGTCCACCGTTTCTCCCTGCAGAGATTACCTGGGAGTGGCAATACGGCCTGGGGTCCCTTTAAGAGGGTCCAGGACTAGCTGAGGTCAGTGGTGATAGCACAGCTCCAACAGAGACATGGTGCCAGGGAGCATGCAAGGCAACACCTGACTTCCAGAGCTGTTGCAAAGGCACAGGCCCTCCAGGCTGAAGGTCTTTACTCCTTGCAGAAACCCCAGGATCATTCCATAGAGGAGCAAATCCCTTCCCCATGATGGAAGGATCTGGGATTAACTCTGTGAGGGGATCCTTGCAGAGTTTCCTTAACCCTCTCCCTTGGAAAGAGGGTGACCTAGCCTGATGGACCTGATTCTAATCATGTGTGATTGTACTGATGGAAAATCACTGACTTATGTTCAAAGCACTATAACTGAGGCCTCCTCAAGCCCCTTTAATCTACATTGTGAATGAAGCCCTCTTGTCCGGTGCTTAGAGAGTCAAATTATGCTGTCACTTGCACACAGTAATTCCAGTGGCGGGAAAAGGAGCTATTCTGCATTTACACCTGTTAATGGAGTTACTCCAGGTTTACACCAGCATGACTGAGTACAGAATTTGGCCCAATGTGCCTGCCCAAGCTTTAAATTATCTCACTTGTGTCCCAATTTCAATCTTCCTATAAACGCAGGATTTTATGAGTTAGTGAAATAATACCGGGATATAACAAAGATAAAATTAACAGCATTCCTACAGAACAAGCCTGAATTAAGGGTTGGTGGAATCTTATGCAAAGTATGGACTCTAACATACCCTAGTAATTTGATACTGATTAAAACAATTAACTTACATAATGTAAGGACAGTGCTGTTCAAAGTGGGGGTGAGGCTGGGCATTTTGCTGACTGCTGCTGAAATTGGTAACAGACTTTGCATATTATATCACCATTTTTTGTTGTGTTTCACATGCAGTGTTTTTCTGCTTTTGACTTTGAGGTGTGAGGGGGAAGGCTCTAATCATATGGCCTTGTGCAGATGCTCCATTTGCATTTCTATTAATCCAGGCCCTCCTGGAGACGTTTGAGCATAGGCACAGCATGCTTTGTGTTTGAACTTGTGAGAACCCATACCACTGCTTAATAACTTAATACATATGTATAGGTTCCTTCAAACAGCCCACTAGGAGGCAGAAGCAGGGGGGAGGTGCAATTCGTGTACAGGATCTAGGGCTGTATGTAAATGTATTCTGACAGGAGGAAGCGCCTTGTGGAGTAAAGAACCCCGGTTCCTTATTGTCAGACAGGTGGCTGATTTAGGTAGGGAAACCTGTTTTATGGGAGTCTGCATAAATGACAGCTCATACAGATCCACTTGAGAAGGTTTCTGGTGTCCAGCAACTTATCATACTGGTTTATTTCACAAAGATTGTCAAAGAGGAACTGGAAAGCACTCTGTGCTTTTGAATCCTTTTATTCAAAGCTCCCCAGAAACCCTAACAAATATCCTCTAAAGCGGCTACCTGTCTAATTGCAGCAAAAAGGCAGATTAATAATAATAAACTGCAGCATGGAGCTTTTCATTTTTAAAGTGCTTAACAAATATTAATTAATCACACACCAAAATTACCTGCAGTTGATGTTGCAACATATACTTCTAGATTCATAGATTCCAAGGCCAGAAGGACTATTGTGATCATTTAGTCTGACCTGCTGGATGATACAGGTTACAGAACTTGCCTAAAATAATTCCTGGAGCAGAACTTTTCAAAAAAAGTCCAATCTTGATTTAAAAAATTGTTGGTAATGGAAACTCCATTTTTATATTGCTTGTGCAATATGCTGCAAGGAAGTGGCACAATTTTAGAATTTCCCTAAGATTTTCAACATAAAATGCTTCAACTTCTGCCATCTTTTCTTCCCTTGCCCTCTTCCAATAAAGTTCTGATCAGTTTGGCAGTCCACAATGAAGGCTGCTTTTGGTGGGCCCTCACACTGTGAAATCAGTTCATGAGACACTCCAGAACAGTGGTCTAGAACACCTGATGCTAGAAAGAGAAAAACATAATAATACAAACACTGTACAGAGAGAAAAAAACTGCAGCCTCTAGGGCACACATTTGACTTCAGACCAAATGGCCAGTAAAGAGCCATAACTGACTCATTTTCTAGTATTAAAAGGGCCAGTTGCAAGCAAAGGCAAACCTGCAAGCAAAGGCAACCCCAAGAAGGGACTTGAAATTCCATCTTAGGCTCTCAGGTAGACAGAACAAATTTCTGGGGGAATAAATGGTAATGAGGTGTCTGCTTTGAAATTCAGGTTACAGTCCTAGTTACCCACATTCAGATTGGTTGCTATGATTAATATACATCTGACAGATAGAAAATGAGAAATGGTTTTAAACTCTCCTATCTTAAGTTCATACTTATAGGATCATATGTGTCTCTCAAACGTACACAGCAAGAATCTGCTCTAATTTATACACATTGAACTTCAGTAGGGACTCATGGCTTGTAACTGAGGGCAGATTTGACACGTGATCAGTAGTGTGTTGTTCCTACTCCTCTTGGCAAAAAAATGATTGAAACTCTGAGTACCAGATTTTCTCCCCCAACCTGACTCCTGTCACTACTCAGGTGGTGCAAAGAAGAATTTCCCCAGTAGAGAAAATCCCAGCTGGCATAAAGCTAGTGGAACCACCTCCTGTGCCAACTGCTCCTCTCAATCCCAGCATAGGGAGTGGGCTATTGAGGGAAGAAGAGGCACGATGGCACGTGACATCCATGGTGAGGCTAGGAAGGGGTGGGGTGGACTACAACTGCACAGCACTGATTCTCAGCTGTCATGTGGTCTCTTGTACACACTGTGCACAGTTAGTACAAGTTAGAGCAGCCCCAACTGCTCTCGCTCACTAGGGTTAGAAGAACTGGTGCAGATTGGCCCACAGAACCAGTGAGCCATTTTGGCATCCTCTCCTCTACTTCTCTGCACAGGAGAGAAACTCAGCCTATGTACTGATTTTGAAGATTGGAGTGAAATCTTGGCCCCACTGAAGTCAATGACAAAACTTCCATTCACTTCAACGGGGTCAGGATTTTTACCCTTGATGTTCACCAGAACCATTCCGAGAGCCAAGACAAAAGAGCAGTATCTCACATGCTCATGACACTCCCCAACTCTCCAGGAGAGCTGCCAATAAAGTATGTTTATTTCTTCTATTTAAAAGGACTAGGAGAGGCAAGAATAGAGGGAGCCTCACAGAGATGAGGACAAGTTGATTAGCCTCATAGTTGGGAGAGGGATAGATAAATCTGAGTCCCACATGCACATGCTCTTCCTGAGTGCCCAAAGAGGGACAATGCAAAAAAGGACCAGCAATTTTGTTTTAATTAGAAAGCAGTTGTATGAAGGCAAGTAGTGCTTTAGTTCAAAGAGAAAATGTTCTACCTTGTAAGAGTTATTTATTTATACATTCTCACACAAGTAGTGGTGGCTACACAAGAAAACTGCAAACATCAATGTTAGTTGCTGAGTTTAGTGTCACTTACAGTTTTCTTTTTTACTTTCAAGCTTGTTACTAATAACACAAACCTGTTTTTATTAATTTACATTAAGTTTATTTAACACCAAAGAAACAGACCAGAAATATATAATGAGTAACATTTAACAAGCTACTGCAGCAAGGCTAATCATGTTCGGTTTACGAGCCCTGTTTTGTTCTTTTAAAATATTATTGTAAAAGAAATGCTCTGTTCTTCTCTTACAACAGAAAGGAATCATTTCTCCAGGTACCTTACTAGTGAATAACAAAGAAATGAACAAGCTTAATAATCTCCAATTTGGGTTTCTACCATACATAATGATACAGACACTGTGAGTTCTGTGGCCAAAGTACATGAAGAAGCACCCACAAGTACTGAAAATTTAATTAAAAGTCAGAAAGCCACTGCAATGAAGACTCAGCAGAAAGCCATTTATTTTTAAAATCTAATATATTCTTCATGACTAAAGGCTAAAGCACATGCTGGCTTACACATTTAGCTGTAACTGATTTAAGCTACTTGATGATTTTTTTGCACACAGGGTGGTGCTCAATTTGCAATGGAGTAAATTGGCAGAATTTAATTTGGTGGATTTTTTTAACCCTGTAAAAAGAATCCTCATTAAAACCTCACAATAGGCTGTATACTTTTTTCATCATTAACTAGCCTAACTGCAGGTAAAAGAGATACAATTATGGATTTATATAAATCCTATTGTCAATTTACAGCTCAAAGACTGGTGAGCTACCTCATTTTAAACAGGTTATTTTTTCCCCTTAACCTTTCTTTGTTTTAATGAGGATTCAGTATGTCATTGTCTAGGATTCTGTTTGCAGGGAAATTTCTCATCCGTTGCAAGTGGGTAGAGGGAAGAAGACCGGAACATCTTTTTCTGAATTTCAAACCAAACAAAATGATGGGCAGGAATTTCAAACTTTCAGTTTTCAGTGTTCTGCTTAGGCAGACAGAAGGCAGCAGCACTTTCCTGCCCTCTCCATCCCCACAATTGTTATATTTCTCATCCTTAAAGTAATGGGTTTTCCATTACTCGCTTTGCCCATCTCTTCTTTCCTGTTCACCCAGGTGTGCTCCTGCCTGCCTCTGAAACACAACCAAGTTCTTTGCTTTGCTCCTGTTCTTCCCAGCAGGAGCAGCGTGACTCATTTTGCCTAGGGTACAGGGGGGACACTTACTTAGTCCTGTACCTGATTCAGAAAGGGCCTTGTTTGATTTTAGCTCATTTGCCTGTCACCTTGTGTCTTTATTTACAATACACGCTCAAGAACCCTTAACGCTGGTGTTACCCACACACCTTCTGGGTGTGGTGTTCTGTTCCATCTGCTGGCACTGAGAGAGAGAGCAAGAGAGACTGTCTGCCCTACAGCCTTAGCTAACAAGCAGTTGGCTTTTAGCTCATGCACTAAGCTTTAGAGGTTCCAGGTTTTCGATCCCGCCCACTGATGACCGGGATCTGTTGGTGTTACACAGGCAGCTGAGGGATTTACCTTTAAAGCTCTGAAGGGGCTAACACAAAGTATTCTGATGAGAAGGAAGAAAACACAGGAATTGTATAGGATTGTGTAGGAGGCCAGGGAATGGGAATATGTCCTCTTTATGACTTGGGATGCCAATTCACCTAGTAATATCCAAGGGATGGAGACAGCCTGTTCTACCAGCCACTTAACATCTTAACAGCCAGCCAGCCAGCTAGTCACCAAGCAAAATGCCGATATGTCAACCACCAAGATGTAAAGGAAAAGAATTATTCCTTTGTTGGCATTTGGATGCCTTGCGAAGGGTTCTTTCCCCTGCTCTGGCCCCTAAATGCCACTCCACCATAAACAGCCTGCAAAGGGCCAGAGGAGAATTCCCTTGGCACAGGCACACCCCCAGGATCAGGATCGTGCCAGAGGTGAACCAGTGACAGAAGCGGAGGAACTATAGCATACACCAACATGGCCATTCTGGCTTGTGCCATTGCAGTCCTCACAGCTTCCCAGAATCCCAAGAGGTTAAAGCCACTTTTGCCCTGCATCTTGCCCCTCTCTGGGTTCCCCACGCCCTTCTAATCCTTTGAACTTTTTATTTTCTGTGAGAAATAGCTCACAGATGATGAGTTAATTACTTGTCAATATTAACCTTTGTTAGCTCGGAAGTAGAGCCTCTTTTTACCTGAGACACTAAAGTCTGTGCTAAAATTCTTAATGATCTGGGTCAAAAATCAATAATCTGTATGACTTGAATGCATGAACCAGGGAATGATAGCTATCATTAAAATGTACTCTAGTCATAACTCAAGCTGCAATTGAACAAGGATATTCCTCAGATATTTCAAGGACAACGTTCAGTGAAGGGGCATGAAAGCTGCTAAAGAATGTTGCCGTGGGGGACAACTCAGTTGCCCTGTAGCTCAGCGATAAATCAAGCTTAGATAAGATTCTGCTTTGGTAAATGATTTTCTGATGCAGTTCTTTGTTTCACCATTTATAATCTGCCGGAACATTCTCTTGTTTATATTCAGTAATAACATCTCTCTTCTATAAAAGCTGGATAAGCTGATTAATTTGAGAGCTAATGTATCACAATCAGCGATGTTGTAGCTAATAAACTTCACCATTCTGAGGCCAAATAGATGAGGTGATTTACTGCTCCATACCAGACTACATTCCTATCAGTATTGTGGAGGTCTCAGTAGCAACTCCAAAGTTAAGGTTGCATTGAGATTTGTTCTTTAAACAGGACTAAAATTCCTCTGCTTCACACTTAATAATTAAATTTAGTCTTCAAATTTGGCACCATAACTCTTCAAAAGACAATTACATGTTGATGTAACGTTTCACTTTTGCAGGAGGAAATATTTTAAAACTCTCCCTTTCCCTTGGGTTCCTACCTTGGGGTCCCCACAAACTCCCCACTTCACATTCACACCTGCATTCTGGTAACACCTCAGACACAGGCCACTTCAAAATAAAACACATAACATCTGGTTCACAGCCCACTGATATCAATAGGAAGCCATCCATTGACTTCAGTGGGCTTTCGATCAGGCCCATAAAGAATTATTCTCCTTACTCTGCAGGTGCTCAGTCTCTGACAATTTGGAATGCTGCTCTCTCCATCTTTCTGCCCCTGCCTTACTCAGGATAGGGAAACTAGTGATCATGAAGAGGACTGAATAAGCTACAGAAGCAGCTGCTTCCCCTGACAAAGCTCCTGTAGTTCACCAGAGGGCAGTCCTGGTCTGACATACCTGAGAAAGTTGGCTAAACTGGAACTCAGCTGCCTAATTTAACAAAGCTGGGGGAAGCCTGAGATATTTATGGGTAAGTCACGGATTTCACGGGGCGGAGCTGGACAACAGTGCTGAGTAGCAGAACTCCTGATGTTCTCCCAGGCCTCTGCTGTCTACTGAAACCCCACCCCTGGGCCCAAACAGCAGCCCAGCTCCCTAATCCCACGAGCTGTCCCTCTACCTCCAACCACCCTACCCCTTAACCTGCATTCCAAGTAAATCCTTTGTTTGTTTTTCCTCCTTTACTCATGTGATTGTTTGTATTTATAATCGGTCATTTTATCATCATTTCTCTTGATCCAATGAAATGAATGATCGACTTTGAGAGTGATCGGGAAAGAAAAATGCACAGCCCTCCTCCCAATCTTCCCCCACCCCTTCTTTACCACACTCGGCTTTTAAATGTTTACACGTATCAGTGTGAAGACACATCATTTAAAAGCTGAATGTGGCAGGGAAGTAGGTGGACATGGTAGGGAGTGGGGATATAAGGGAAGTAGTTTGTGGGGCAGGGCTTCAGGGAAACCGAAGGGGGAGAAGAGCTGTATGAACGGGGGGAGAAACAGGGGACCAATCCTGGCTGTTCATTGAGAGAGACACATGGAAAAACAAGTTTCTGTGAGAGGACATGGGGAGGAGTATGGACTACTCTGCCAGGAGGAGTGAAAGAGGAGCTGTGAAGAGGCATAAGATACAGGGGATAATACATAAGGCTATGATTTAATCACTGGTTAAAAGTCATGGACAGGTCAAGAAACAAAAAATCATTGTCAGCGACCTGTCCATGACTTATACCATAAATACCCCTGATTGAATCTTGTGGGGGAAACCCGGGGGGCCCACAGCACCAGCTGCCAGGGGCAGGAACCCCCGGGGGTCCCGCTGCCGCTCTGGCCATCGCCGGGTGAAGCCTCTCTGCCGCTCTGGCTGCCCTGGGACTGCTGCCAGGAGCCATTGAGCTGCAGCTGCTCCCGCCTAGGGTGACCAGATGTCCTGATTTTATAGGGACAGTCCTGAAATTCAGTGCTTTGTCTTCTATAGGCGCCTATTGTCCCCTATCCCATCCCGATTTTTCACACTTGCTGTCTGGTCACCCTACTCCCGCCACCCCTGGAACCAATGTTCAGGTGGTCTCTGGGGCCAGCTGCATTGGCCACTGCTCAGGCGGTCCCCAGGGCAGCTGCACTGGCTGCTGCTCGAGTGGTCCCTGGGGCCAGCTGCCCAGGGCAGCCCCAGCAGCGGCTGGTGTGGTTTGCTGTGGGGCCACCCAAGTGACTGGCTGTAGAGCTGCTCCAGCAGTGGTTGGCGTGGCTGTTCCCAGGGCCACACCAGCCACTCCAGAAGTCACAGAGGTCACAGGAAGTCACGGAATATGTGACTTCTGTGACGTCCATGACAGACACAGAGTCCTAATAATGTGTAACTATTAGGACCAACATTTTCAATTGGGTTTTGACTAAAGAAAAATTTTCAGAGAAATTGTCTGCTTTCCTCAAAACTAATTTTTCATCCAAAAAACCCAGACCCCTCAAACCTGAAAATTTGGGCCTGAAAACTAAAGTTTTTGGTCAAGCATGTTTGGGTTTTTGAAAACCAAACCATTTTGGATGGTTGAGATTTTTGATGAAAGTCAACATTTTCTGCTGAAATTATTAACAAAAATATGTTTGTTTGTGTTTTGTTGAAATTTTCAATAGGAAAAACGCATTTTCCAACCAGCTCTACTAACAACGTTGCTAGCTATTCATGTGAACTACTCTCAGCAGTAATATGTATTTATTAATAAACCTGGGAAATTCCCACACAAGAAACTTCGTTAAATTAAAGTTAAGGTAGCCAACTTGTATATCCCAGCAACACAATAAAAACCAAGGAAATAAGCAGTTAAAGAACTCAACAACACCTCTACACTCCATTCATCCGTTATCATGCTCAAACTTCTTTCTACCATCCACAACCCTTATATCCCTACACAAATCCTGAACAACCAACATGCAGGCTTAAGTATCATATACCACCACAGAGAGATACTGAAATTTCAGTTCTGGAATTCCTACACAAAAATAAATTCCAAATTCAGAACACTCACAAATTGCATCATTACCCCTTCACATCAGTTTTCCTTAACACTGCAGAAAAACATACCTCACAGCCACTATTTGCAGTCTGACACCATATCTCATTTACTTACACATGCCAGTACTAAAGCACATTGAGAATGATGTACAATATAATTTTTGCAAGACACACTTCTATCAATCATGAAAATACATGGACATATAAAGAAGCTCAGAGTTCTGTTGGTAAGGTATCAACTCAAAGTTAAGAACGTTTTTTGTAGTGGAATATAATAGGAAACAATAATAGGAATATTGATCAATATTAGGAATACAGTTGCATAATTAAGAATAAAAGCCTTTCCTTAAACTGTTTCAAGCATTTTCCAAGTAAAGGCAATTTTGTATTTATATAAGTTCCACTGTAGTTAGACACAAACTTATGCTTAACTTTGCAGCCATATTTGGTTGTCATGTAAATGCTGCAATCTGTACACAGGTCATAATTCTGGCACTCTCCCCTAAATGATACTGTTAGGAAGCTGGTGAATATTCGAAATGGGGTGACCTTTGCTGATGGGACCACATTACAGAATGTGCCTTCTTGAGAAGTGTATCTGGGATAAAGAGGATTTGAGCAGATAGGGCAAGGCAGGCTGGAAGATGGGAAT
This sequence comes from Chelonoidis abingdonii, assembly GCF_003597395.2. NCBI lineage: Eukaryota > Metazoa > Chordata > Testudines > Testudinidae > Chelonoidis > Chelonoidis abingdonii. Next base: position 33,292,552 of record NC_133775.1, read on the forward strand.
TATCAGTCAAGATTGCTCCTATCATACAACTGGCAGAGTTCATTGCACGATAGCAGGCTGAAGGTTGTACTGTTCCCTGGAGCCAGTTTAATAAATAAGAAGGTTATGGGTATGTGACTGTTCAAGCATGAAGAAATTTTTGTTGATATATCTTCAGAAACTAATTTTTTTTCTTTAATAACCTGCAGTGCTACTTCTTGGCAGGATTACCAATCAGCTTTGATAGCCTAAGTTACAACAATCTGAATCGTGTTCCAGTTCTTTAGACTTCTGTTTTTCTTACCAGTTTGCTTTAATTGTGCAGAAATAAATGTAACATAGGCAAAGCAAAACTGAGTTTTTTCAGCTAACTATAAGAAAGCAGAATGCGTTATCGGAGAGATGTTACACCTCCTTAAAGATGCAAATTGATAATGGAGCTATACACCAAGAGTACTCTTAATTTTTAAAAAGGTGCAAATTGCTAATCTTACTAAGCTTATTTTACACATTAAACACATGAAAAATAGGAAATCTGATAAACCAGGGATAGATAGCATTTTTATCTACTTTTTGGAATTCATTGTACTCAGTTGCTAAAGTTCTGCCATGTTCATTGAACGTTACTAGAGTGTGTTCATCAGAAATCAGCCTTCCCAGCAGCTATAAGGTAAACGACAGGCCACATTTGGGCTCTCCCTTATGCATACATATAAACAAGGAAAGTCATGGGCAGAAGCAGACTCACAGAGCAAAACTATGATGTCCTAATCTTGATTACTCTGAAAATTCATGGGGCAGATCTACATAGGGTGTAAATTAGTGTAGCTCCTCAAAGTTAGTATCATTATATCAATATACCCCATCTGAGGATGTGGCCCAAGAAGTTCACACTCTGCAGATCAGTTGCAAATCCAGGCACAGATGGGTGTTCTAGGGTAGGCTTTAAGGAAGGTCTGAATATTTTACCCCCTGTACAACCTTCATTTTCTTTTAAACCTTCAAGCGTATGGGGAAGGTACAGGGCGTCAGGGAGCCTTAATATTCCCTACAGAATTAAAGCTCTCAGTGAAAGTCCAGATTTAAAGCTCTCAGTGAGAGTCCAGTCATCTAATCCATTATGTTTCTGAAGAACTGACACTGAGCTCCTGCTCCCCATATCTCTCCCATGTAGTTCAGGGTTAAGTTGGCAACTAGCAAACCTTGCATTGAAGTTCTTTAGACTGTTTACCTACTCACACATTTGTCCATGTTCCTACCCACCAATAATAATTCTATTTATAATCCAACAGGGCCTCCACTTTCACAAGTAATTAGCAATTTTGTGTACCTGCATTTCTGGGTTCCCAAACAGAGAAAACTTAAAGTTGTCTGATTTCTGAGGTGCTGAGCATCCCTCTGAAAAGTTAGTCCCCTTTAAAGTTCCCATGTTTATTTTCCCCCCCTACGGTTCCTCACACCTTCTTGTCAGCTGCTGGAAATGGGCCATTTTGATTACCACTACAAAAAGTTTTTTTTTCTCTTTCCTGCTGGTAATAGCTCACCTTAACTGATCACTCTCATTATAGTGTGTATGGTAACACCCATTGTTTCATGTTCTCTGTATGTATCTATATAGTCCTACTATATTTTCCACTGCATGCATCCGATGGAGTGGGTTTTAGCCCACGAAAGCTTATGCTCAAATAAATGTGTTAGTCTCTAAAGTGCCACAAGTACTCCTGTTCTTTTTTCAGAATTACTCATTATTTTTGAAAATTTCAGCACAAAACAAGAACTGTCTTGTCAATGGCTGGAGTAAAACTTGGGGGGGGTTGTGGGGGAGGGAGGGATTGCTCTGGTTTTTTGTTAATAAAAATCTTGGGCCCCTACGTTCAGTTTTTCTTATCATCCATCCAACAAGAGTTAGTGGCAGCATTTAGAATCACATTAACATCCTTCTCCTCACCACATTTCAGGGCAGCAACTTTATTCTCTCTCAGACAACAAGAACCACATCTAAAACTATCCCACATCATTATGGATAATAGATGCTATGGATTAAATATATCTGTTCCTGCTCTGTGTAAAGACCTGATCCAATGCCCATTGAAAACAATACAAAACCTCTCAGTGACTTCTGTGGGCCTTGGATCAGGTCCTTAATGAACCTTGCACAGGGAACCTATGTGGGAGCTAAATGGAGGTAGACAGAATTCTTATCTCCCAAACCAGTTGCAAGGCACAGGTCACCAATGCAGCCACTCTGTGACCACTGGTACTGCCTTTTGTAGTCCCTCAATGCTACTTTGTGGTGCTTTAGGCTGGTGAGTCCACAGTACATGAGCCCACTAATCATTTCTCAAAACTTCCCACCTGAAATCCCTCTCTACAGGCCTCCAGAGTCCCACCTATGCACACCCTGTCCTCCTCCCCAACCTCATGTGACACAAGTTATTGTACCAGTTCAACCGCTCTTTGGGCTGTAAGTGCCCATTGATGAGTGGGGAGAGCAGCATTTGGCTCTAGGGAGGCTAAGTTGTCTCATGTTATGGGTTTGGTTACTTGATATATTATGTTGGCTGTTACAATATAATGTCATCAAGATTCACTGAGTATTTTCCCAAGATCCCTAAAATAATTTGCAAGTGCTAGCAACACAGTCAAGATAGTAAGTTTGGCTTATTTAAACTATTACATTAGTTCCAACGATTAAGTTTTGTTCTCCTTTGATTTTGAGGAGAAGATGGTTTATTTGGTCAATCAAGCCGAAGCCAGGGGAGGAAGGATCACTGTAAATCAAGCTGCAAACACACGATCCTTGAAAAATACTCCATTAAAGAGCATTTGTCTTTCACGCACGCTCAGTGGGTCCATGCTGGGGGCACAGAGGGGAGGCCATTTTGGTTGCACAGGTGTGAGAAGCAGAATAGGATTCTGGGTAAGTATTAAGATAAAATAATTTTTAAAGGAATTTCAGAAGCTCTTTACAACCATTTGCACTTTCCCGCGATTTGGATGTGCCCTCCAGAAGTGAACATGATCGAAGAAACTATTTCTTCTGGGTTTTGCCTCCATGTGCATCAATTAGTGCCATCAGCGTTGAGAAAAGCTACACCCTCTTCATAAATGTTTCCTACTTGTACGTTCTTAGCAGTACAATGCTGACATCATTAGAGCACGTGAGGAGCAAAACTACAATCAGCAACTAGTTCATCATTCGTTTACTGACCACATCCCTGAGTCCATCTCCCTTCTGCTCTACTGGAAAAGTGGAAAAGGAAAAAACACAGACTGGTAGTGATCCTGCATTGAGAACCATGTGGGAGGGCTCCTGCACTTCAATGAGGTGCCACACAGTCCTTAGTCTGCCCACACAGCCCTTAGTGAGGATCAAGGCCTTAAGTTCTGCATGTCTGGTTGCATTTTAAAAATGTTTCATGTCTCTTACCCACCCTATCCCTGCTCCTTTATACAGTGAATGCTGATGGTTACATACCGTAGATCAATTCCATATCAAGATCAGCCACAGTAGAAAGCTGAATTTAACCTCTGACCTGCAGTTACTTCCATGGGGGGGTATTCAAACCCTCTTGTTTCACTAAGGGCTTGGCTACACTGGAGAGTTGCAGCACTGGTGGTGGGCTTTACAGCGCTGCAACTCACTCACCTTCCACACTTGCAAGGCACATACAGCGCTGTATCTCCCTGGCTACAGTGCTGGTTGTACTCCACCTCGACCTGGGGAATAACAACTATAGAGCTGCTGATGCAGCACTGCTCTGCCAGTGTGGCCACCAAAAGCGCCGTTATTGGCCTCCAGAGGTATTCAGAGGTATCCCAGAATGCCTGTTCAGCCACTCTGCTCATCAGTTCGAACTCTACTGCCCTGTCCTCAGGTGACCAACTGTCAGATCCGCCCTTTAAATGGCCTGGGAATTTTAAAAATCCCCTTCCTGTTTGCTCAGCCAGGTGTGGAGTGCATCAGTGAATCTTTCCAGGTGACCATGCCTCCACGCGGCAAACGAGCCCCAGCATGGAGCAATGGCGAGTTGCTGGACCTCATCAGTGTTTGGGGGAGGAAGCTGTGCAGTCCCAGCTGCGCTCCAGCCGTAGGAATTAACGATACCTATGGGCAGATATCAAGGGCCATGCTGGAAAGGGGCCATGACCGGACGCATGCATTTGCTGCAGTGCAGGTTAAAGTGAAGGAGCTGCGGAGTGCCTATGCAAAGCCCGTGAGGGAAACCGCCGCTCGCGCTGCCCCGACGACCTGCCGTTTTTACAAAGAGCTGGACATGAGACCTGGGGGTGACCCCACCTCCACTCCGAGGACCACCATGGACAATTCAGAGTGGGGGGAGGGGGAGAAGGAGGAGGAGGAGGAGGAAAACAAGAGTGAGAGTACTGTGGAGGGGGGAGACACCCCAGAGTCCCAGGAGCCATGCAGCCAGGAGCTCTTCTCAAGCCAGGAGGAAGGTAGCCAGTCGCAGCAGCCGGTACTTGGTGGAAGACAAACAAAGGAGCGGGTTCCCAGTAAGTGGCTTTTATTTTCAGAATGGAAATTTTTCGGGAGAGGAGGGAGGGTTAGGGCTGCATGCATGCATGCCTAGATGTGGAACAGCGCATTGGTGTTGTCTATCACGTTGCGTTAATCGGCCTCGGTAATCTCTTCAAAAGTTTCAGCCAGAGCGTGGGCAATGTGCTTGTGCAAGTTTATTGGGAGAGCTACTGTGGTCCTTGTCGCAGTCAGGCTAACGCGGCCGCACCACTGTGCCACGAGGGGTGGGGGGACCATTGCAATACACAGGCAAGCTGCATAGGGGCCAGGGCAGAATCCGCATTGCAGTAGAAGACTCTCCCGTGCTTCCCAGGTGACCCGCAGCAGCGAGAGATCTTCCAGGATAACCTCCTGTGGAAAATGTTGGGATAGTGTTCAGTGTAGGTGCCCCCTGCAGCTGTTTGTTTTCCCCAATGCACAGAAACCCCAGCACAGCCCTGAACCAGTCACCCTTACTCACCATTTCGGGGCTCCCATGGGTTATGTGCGCTGTCTTTGGTATGGGAAAGTTATGCTATTGTGAAGACTGTTACTGTGGGGGAATAACTCTGTCTGGTATAAACAATGCTGCCCCTGTTAAGTGTTGCATTTTGGCTTTACAGATGCAACCTTGAAATCTCGGCTGTCCATGTTATCACCGCTGAGAGACTACAATACCTCAGGAAGAAGCCGTGAAAAAGCAAAGAAGACATGCTGCAAAAAGTTATGCAGCAATCTCTCACAGAGAATCAAAAAGTGCAGGACTGGAGGGAAAGGGAAAGCAGGATCCACCAGAAAAACGCAGCGCAGAGGAAGAAAAGCACGAAGCAGCTGATAAGGATCCTGGAACGCCAAGTGGACTCTATCCAGGTGCTCGTAACCATGCAGGCGGAGCTCTACCATGCCTGCCCCCCCCCCCCGCTGCCCTTGTCCCAAAGCTCTTTCCCTTGTTCCCCCATGTCAGCTAAAAAACCCCTTCCCCAGCATCCAGGTTCTTACCACCACCAGCTGCCTCCAACACCTGTACGTTCACCAACCAGCCCTGAGAACTATGACCCTTACCCTCTGCACTCAACCCCCTCACCATGCAGTATAGCCATCCTGAAGTGCATCAGTCATTGCACTCCATTGCACTCCAGACAGGACATATTCAAGCTGGTGACTGTACAGTTTCCCACCCCACCCCCTTGCCCTTTTAGGTTCCCAAAAAGGTGTGTGTCTGTCAATAAGGTAATTTTCTTTTCAATAAATGAATTCTTGGCTTTGAAAAGAGTCTTTATTATTGCAGAAAGTCAAAGATACCTTAGCCCAGGAAAGAAACAGGCACTGCAAATCAGCTTAGGAAACGCAGATTCCTACTAACATTGTAGCCACTGCACTTCACTCACGTGCAAGGCACCAAACATTACTGTTGGTTTTCAGCCTCAAATTCCTCCCTCAAGGCATCCCTACTCCTTGCAGCCCTGTGCTGGGCCTCTCTAGTAGCCCTGCTCTCTGGCTGTGCAAATTCAGCTCCAGGCGTTGAACTCAGAGGTCCATGCCTGACTGAATCTTTCACCCTTCCCTTCACAAATATTATGGAGGGTACAGCACACGGATATAACCGCAGGGATGCTGCTTTCCCCAAGTCTAGCTTCCCATACAGAGATCGCCAGCGCCCTTTAAACAGCCAAAAGCACACTCCACAGTCATTCAGCACCAGCTCAGCCTGTAGTTGAACCGGTCCTTGCTCCTGTCAAGGTTCCCTGTATACGGTTTCATGAGCCAAGGCATTAACGGGTAAGCGGGGTCTCCAAGGATCACAATGGGCATTTTGACGTCCCCTACTGTGATCTTCCAGGTCTGGGAAAAAAGTCCCTGCCTGCAGCTTCCTGAACAGGCCAGTGTTCCGAAAGATGCGTGCATCATGCACCTTTCCAGGCCAGCCTGTGTTAATGTCAATGAAACGCCCACGGTGATCCACAAGCACCTGGAGAACCATAGAGAAATACCCCTTCCGATTAACGTACTCGGATGCTAGGTGGGGTGGTGCCAGAATAGGAATATGCGTCCCATCTATCGCCCCTCCACAGTTAGGGAAACCCATTTGTGCAAAAGCCATCCACAATGTCCTGCACGTTCCCCAGAGTCACGGTCTTTCTTAGCAGGATGCGATTAATGGCCTGCAAACTTGCATCAACACGATTCCAACGGTCGACTTTCCCACTCCAAACTGGTTCCGACAACCGATCAGTAGCTGTCTGGAGTTGCCAGCTTCCAGATTGCAATAGCCACCCGCTTCTCCACCGGCAGGGCAGCTCTCAATCTCGTGTCCTTGCGCCGCAGGGTGGGGGCGAGCTCAGCACACAGTCCCATGAAAGTGGCTTTTCTCATCCGAAAGTTCTGCAGCCACTGCTCGTCATCCCAGACTTCCATGACGATGTGATCCCACCACTCAGTGCTTGTTTCCTGAGCCCAAAAGCGGCATTCCATGGTGCTGAGCAAGTCTGTGAATGCCACAAGCAATTTCGTGTCGCATGCATTACGCGACTCGCTATCATTGTCGGACACCTCACTGTCACTTTGAATCTTAAGAAATAGTTCAACTGCCAAATGTGATGTGCTGGCAAGACCCGTCAGCATATTCCTCAGCAGTTCGGACTTCATTTCCCGCGGACCGAAACAGAACACAGAATCGCACTGCATGAAACCGTTGAAAGATGCAAGATGAGGGAAACACAAGGATTGCTGGGATGTGAAGTGATACATCACGGGGCATTGGGACAGGAAGCAGAATGACCCGCACCCTCCGCCCCCTTCCCACAATCCACAGCGCCAGAATGGGAAGAGGTGCTCTGTGGGATAGCTGCCCATAAGCACCACTCCCAACACCGCTGCAAATGTGGCCACACTGCAGCGCTGGTAGCTGTCAGTGTGGCCACACTGCTGCGCTTTCCCTACACAGCTGTACGAAGACAGCTTTAACTCCCAGCGTTGCACACCTGCAAGTGTAGCCAAACCCTAAGCAAAACTTGTCTTTCACAGGCAAAAACTAATTCCCCTCATGACAAAGTTTTCAATGGTGCACCGAGGGGGAGGGGAATTGTTTTCACTGGGTTACAAAACCAGTGAAAAGGCAATTTTTTCCAGCTTTGTGCAAATATGAGATGTCAGGATAATTTAGTGTTGAAATATATCTTAGAGTTAAGAGCAGAAAGGACAAATAAATAACTAACAACAGATGCGATATGTAAAGAATCACCTTATTTTGTTTTGTTTCTACAGAAAAGAAATACATAAACATGAACATACCAGGCATTAGATGTGATACGTAGATTCTACAGTGATCTGTGCCATAGGTGTAGTAAGAGGAGGCCCTAAGATATAAACCTTCGTATCAGAGGCCCGGTATGAGGCCTGAGGCGTGAACTAAAGTAATGGTCAAGACTTTGCTAACGTAAAGCAAAGTTAAGCTGTGAGCCAGAGGCAGGCCCTGCTCACAGAAGCTGGCAAGGAAAGGGCTGATGCTGCAAAAAGAGACATACCTAAAAGGTACTGGACACCAGCTATCAGCCTATTTGCATGCTTGTACACTCCGCACAGATAACAAGGAACAGGCTGACCCAGCCCAATGACAGGGCCAAAAGGGTAATATGATGGATAGAGTTGTTTTGTTCGAACCAACATGTACAAGGTGAGAGGCAGCACCTTACTACTTAGAGGGGTTGTACCTTGCTACGTAGAGGGGTTGTACCTCAATACGTCAGGAGTGATGTGTAACTTGTTTGTACCTGTGTATAAGAATGTATCCCTGGGGCGGTGTCTTTGTCCAGCCTAGGGGGCAGTGGAAAGTCCCACCACTGACTGAGCTGAGTCCATTGCCAGGGGGCACATATTCGTAGTATGCCCTGAAATAGACTAAGAAATCTACAGGGAACTCATTGTGCTTCGTTTGACAATAAACCTGGCCGACGTGCCTTCGTACCTTACTAGACTCTGTGGTCATTGGGGGTTCTCCTCGGGTCTGCTGTGTCAGCTATCTTTGAAGAGCTGGGACAGCACACAGAGGGAACACACGCACGCAGCCGAGTGATATCAACATTGAACAGAGCAGAGCACCACACCGGTAGCATCTGACAACAATTGGTAATAGGTAGGTAGAATAGATAGATCCAGAATACTTGCATTTTATCATATATATTACTTGAGACCTGATGCAACTGTTAATTCCTAAAATTCCCTTTGAAATTAATGGATTGTGTTTAGAAGTGACACCACTAATGTACTCTTAAATCTCCAGCAGGGAAGGAGTTAATTGCTAAGAATGTTGAGGTGGGAGGAGTTCAGTTTATGGACAGATGTCAGTCTTAAATTCTCCCTCTTCTTCACGCCCCCTTTCCTATTGAAAACCCTGGATAGGCTGTCATCTTGTTGGGTTGCTAAGGGCAAAAGAGGAAACAGCATCACCTCATCTCTTGTATCCTATAGACAGGCCTACATCCCTCTTCTCAACTCTACAGGAGACTAAATTCGACCTAACCCCATAGTGTAGGCCAGGCCTAAGAGTGTGAGGCTGGCAACATGCTGCCTTCCCTAACCCACAGGGAACATGCCTTTTGTTTGGCTACCGCATCGGACAATAGGGTCTTAAGCCTGATCAAATCTTTTGAATGCTGCTGCCATAAAGATAAATACTAACTACATAATAATGATGCAGATCAATTGGTTTCAACAAGTTATAGATATGCACCTTTGTCTTGCATTGCATAGATTGTGTCTGCCATGAGAGCGAATGTTTCTTTATATGCTCTTCCTCCCAGCTCTTTCTGTCTCCATTCTCCACATTTAAAGACCAACTGTATGAATAAAAAGAAGAGTGAGATTCTATAGAGAGCAAGAAATTGTGGGTCTGGTTCCCTCATGTCCTGCATTCTGTGCAGTCATTTATACCAGTGCTAAGTGTGTGCAATAGACTATCAAAAATCAGATTGGTAGCAGTTTGTAGTCAATTCACACTGGTGCAAGTGATTGCACAAAGTGCAGAGCAATAGCGAATCAAACCTTATAGCTCCTCTCTCCTCTTCCTTACTATGATGTGTTTAGATGTTCAGAAGGTGATACTGGAAGAGGAACAGAGATAAAAGCGCATTCAGAAGGAGGAAACGATTCTTTAGGAGTTGTGATCTCTTGTTATTCTGCGAGCTGCAATAGTGCATCCTTGCAGCCCCACTAACCCGGGATGTTTTTAATCAAACATATTGTTCCAGTGATACTTCATTCTTAATTCGTGCTTTGTGCATGTCTCAGAAATGTGCTCCTCTGAACAGCCTCATGGCCAGATTCTAATCTCATTTACACCAGTGTTAGTGGAGTAATTCTGGATTTACATCACATCGATAGTTACAGAAATCAGGCCCAGGCCCATATAAAGAGCAAACATCTGTATCTGAGGAAAGGCATGTTGAAAGGGATAGAGAATTGTCATGAGAAGATGGAGTAATATGGCTACTGCTGTGTCTTTTCATTCTGCGGGTGTTTTCACATTCAGAAAAAACAGTTACAGTACATCCATCAGGGGCAGGAGGACTTTACTACACCTCGCAGTCCTGTGTCCTCTTCCTCTTGAGGGACACTGCCTAGAGAAGATTAAAATACTGGGAAATTACCCATGGTGTTACTGTTTCCACTCCTCTGTGCTTACCTTATAGCACTTTCAAGGCAAGGGTCCCTTGACTGGCTTAAAGTAAAATGTTTATGAAGGCTCTAATTGTGAAAGCATGTTTCATCCAGCTACCTACCTGGCCCGTAACACCATAGTATCTGTGCACTTAGTATCCTTCTTTTATCTCTCAGGTTTGTTTCTCTACACCTCCCTTAGAATTATTAAGACCTACAGGATCTTGCTCAAGATATGTTCTGTTATCAGGATCCCCCCTGAATGCTCATGAGAAGAAATTCTGGTATGTGGTAACTACCTTACCCTGTACCAGTGGCTCCATTTTGTGTGGTACAAAGTTTTGTTTTGTTTTTGAGGACCACCAACTCCTAGTTATCTATAGTTTTCATAAATTCTTATAAATGACTTTCATTTTACTTTGTTTGTAATGCATGGAAAAGCTAATGACATGGTGTAGTATCCAAGAACTAGCCTTAAGGTCCTGTCAACACAACGTCTGAAACCATATTAGCTATCACCAAAGTTCAGTATAACTGATGTAAGCAGGATTCAAGAACAGCTTCCCTAATCACCATGAGCAAAGATTTTTTTTCTTATAACTGTGAAAGAAAATCATGCTATAGGCACCCAGATATTCACACCCATGGTAGATCAGAATGCAGTTTGCAGGTAAATGTAATCTTACAATGTTCATTATGTGTCATAAAAATGTATTTTGCCCAGTTGCATCAATAAAGTGCCCAACATGGAATTATTCAATCAGGTCACAAAGCAGCCATGACCCCATGAACCACTAATTAGCTGTTTGTTTTATGTCAGTGGATAGCCATTAAACAATTACATACAACATACAGCCAAATTAGTGCTAAGCAAAGAACTGAATCCTGTATAATCACCACCAGTGTCTACTGCAACATGTTATAGTTAAAGCTTTCTGCTTCCAGTCTTGATACTGAGAGAATTCCACTACAGATATGTATAGACAGGTCCTTTAGGCTCCCTCTCTCCATCATCTCATGTCTGTTTTACAGTTAAATGGGCCTCATGTCTGCAAAACCAAGTAGCAACCCATCAGTTGGCATATTCTGAGTAACAGGTCATATCCTTAGCCGGTATAAATGGACACATCTCCATAGACTGGCCCAATGTCTTTATGGCAATTGTTGCATATCTGATTGAAAGAAAAAAAGAATATAACTACTTTGGAATTGTTTGTAGAGCTTACTATGCATTGCAACTATTAATAAATTACTTTTTCTCTCTAAAGTGTAGACCCATTATTATTTGAAGGAAAACTATATATCTGTTGTGATATAATCCAGCTGTCTTTATTCAGCATCTCAGGACTTGGCAGACAAACTATTTTTCAGTGGCTCTGCCAAAAAAAATGTAGAATTTCCAACTTGTGCAATTAAAAATTGACTTCTGATTTGCAACGATTTAAATTTATTTTAAAGGGACACAAGCACTTTCCTTACAATGTGCTTATAAATGCAGAATAAAAACATAGCACTGGACCTGAAACTTGTCTTGATTAAATGTATAGTAATTACAGGATTAGGTGTACATTTTATAATGATTATATCCTTCCATTTGTGTATCATCTATCATCATCCCTTTATGAAGTACAGTTTAGAAGCCCATACACGGCAAACCAGCCAGCTCTGCTGGATGGTGCATAGGAAAGAGGGAGGAGCCAGGGTCCTGTATCTTCTTTGCCCATCCCTACTGTATTTAGCCTACAGTCCCCAGGAGCAGAGGAAGAATTTTGTTGTGGAGAAGGCTTGGCGGATTTAGGAGTACGGGATTCAATTCTTAACTCTGTAATAGACTTCCTGTGTGACTGTAAGCAAGTCACAATTTCTCTCTGTGAGTCATTTTCTCATCTGTTAACTAAGGGTAAAACTTCGTTTGTCTGTCTTGTCCATTTAGACTGCAAACTCTTTGAGGCAGAGACCATCTCTTATGATGTGAATGTACAGTGCCTGGCACAACAGGGGCTTGTGTTTTGTTTGAGGCTTGTAGGCACTACTACAATACAAATAACGGTGAGACCCCAGGGGAATAAGGAGAGAGTAGCAATTCTACATGGCCAAATGTAGGGGGAGCTCTCACTTCATAAAGGGCCAAAGGGAATCAGGCCTTCCATACTGATCACTGGGAGGTGTATATTCTTCTCTCGCTTTGCACACAATACCCTACTAAAGTGAGCAAGTTTGTCGATGCACTGGGCCACCATTTCCCTTATTCTTCAGGAAGACAGATCACCTGAAAAAGGTACTGCTTCAAATGCTTAATTTCTTGTCATTCTGGTCTTGATATTATGGCCAAAATTCCTGTGAGGAAGTGGAACAACATTTCTACCCGAGCCTACAGGTAGCAAACTAGATGTTTTGCTGCTAGGCATTATTCCAATAATAATATGCCTGGAATAATAATATGCCTGGTCAAATAACCTGGCTAATCTTGTTTTGTCTAGGAATACAGATAAGGCTTTTGACTATGTTGGATGGGGTTTTCTAGCTGTAAATTTCGAGAAATTAGGGTTCATAAAAAATTCGTAAGGCATAGATCCATTAAATGTACCTAAGACTTTAGCCATTCCTAGCAAAAGTCATCATTACTGTAGTGCTTTGAGCTGAGATGGGAGTGAATTGTTGCTCTCTGTCACTAATGCTGTTAGCCTTGGCAATGGAAGGCCTTACTCTGGCTGTCAGGGATAATCCTAATATTAAGGGACTATGGCAAAGCAGCCCACCTGGCATTCCGTACAGATGATCTTTTGATGCTGATTTCACAGCCGTTTTCCCCCTTAACCATCTTACTTTGGTCTCCTTGTTTCGTAGAGTATCAGGTTATAAAATCAGGCTTGGAAAATGTCAGATCATGCCAGTTTATCTCCAAGAGGAGTTCCAGTTGTCCCTGATTACTTTCCCATTCCAGTGGGCTACTAGAGACCCTTCTAGTATTTAACTCAGGTAACTCCCAGATGCTTAGCATGCGTTTCCCCTCCTTGTTTAATTTCTGGGAAGAGACAGCATGGTTCAAGCTCCTGTTGATTAGCTAATGTGACATACTAGTGCCATCTAGATGAATTGTCTCCCATGTTCACATTTTTTCCAATATGCTCCCAGTTTCTGTTCCATCTAGCTTTATTTGGGGCGCAACATACTTCATTAACAGATATTTGTATGTAGGAGAGGAAACTCCTCAGGTTTACTTCAAAACCCTTAAGGGATGTCATTTTTCAAACCAAATTACTGAGCCCCTAATAAAGCTAGGTGGAACAGATAGTTCACTTGTTATTGAATAAAGTCTACTGGCACATTGTGAAGGGCAACGGAGCACAGATAGCAGTATGTCTAGATCCTGAGAAATGTAGTTTGTCTCAAAGACCCAGCCATGTGGGAAGGACTGCAAGTCACTGGCAGATGTGATTAAAGTTCCTCATGGTGTGCAGAAAAAACTCAATGCAGTTAGGGGTCTGGGGTTCCCTTTTGTACCCTTTCATATGTATTTCAGAAATTGTGGTAATGTTGTTTTTAGATTTGCTCTATGCAGTTATATACATACATGTAGGAGATGCATTTTTCTCCTGGGAGAAGAACCTCAGAGTTCTGGGTGCTGAGTGATGTTCCAGATATGTTTGCAAGGGGGAAAGGAGGTGGGAGATGAGAGAAAGAGTTTTCTTCTTCTGTTTTTGATGTTCTTTCAATTGCTGGGAAAGATGTTGTGTCAATTTTTCTGTTATCACTCTGATTTGTTTAGGTGAGTTTCACCTTGAACTCACTATTATATGAGTATTTTACTCTGGACCATCAGTGATATGTCTTAAACCCCCTTAAAAGTCCTTACAACTATTAGACATATTTAAAGATCAAATATATCTTAGACTCATAGACTCATAGACTCGTAGGTCAGAAGGGACCAATATGATCATCTAGTCTGACCTCCTGCACAAAGCAGGCCACAGAACTCTACCCATCCACTTTTATAACAACCCCTAACCCATGACTGAGTTATTGAAGTCCTAAAAATTGTGGTTTGAAGACCTCAAGCTGCAGAGAATCCACACAGCAAAGCGGACCCATGCTCCGCTGCCAGAGAAAGGCGAAAAACCTCCGGCCCCTGCCAATCCGCCCTGTAGGAACAATTCCTCCCTGACCCCAAATATGGCCGATTCAGCTAAACCTCTGGCATGTGGCAAGACTCACCAGGCCGCACCAGGAAGAATTCTCTGCCGTAACTCAAGATCCTCCCATCCAACATCCCTCCTAGACCCATTTGAGCAGCCTTATCTTGTTAATCTAGTTCAATTGCCCAAATAAACTATCCATTCATTCTCCTCCATCTTACTTATCACGCTTAGTCTTAGCAGATAAGTCTTTTGCCCCCACTACTTCCACTCGGAAGGCGTTCCAGACCTTCACTCCCTATGGTTAGCACCTTCGTCTATCTCAAGTCAACTTCTATATCCAGTTGTACCCTTCGTCCTTGTGCTACATTAGTACCTAAGCTTAAATAATCTCCTCTCCCTCCCTACGTTATCCCCCTGCTAATCTTTATTCGCAGCAAGCCTATCCCCCGGTAGCCTTCTTTTGGCAGGTAAAAAGCCCGTTCTTTGGTTCTCCTTTTAAGGCAGATTTCCATTCTCGGCTCATTTCCTAGTAGCCGTCTCTGACCTGTTCAGTTTTGAATTCATTCTTCTTAAACAGGGGACCCCGAACTGCCACATCTATTCCAGGTGGGGTCTCACCACACGCCCTTATATAACGGTACTAACACCTTCTTATCCTTGCTGGTCTACCTCGCTGATTGCACCCTAAGCCGCATTTTGCTTTTTAACGGCCATATCGCATTTGGTGGCTCTAACATCCTGCTATACCATCCCCAAGGTCTTCTCCTCCTCTAGTTGCTTCCACGATGCGTCCCCAGTGTATATCTACATCTTATTATTAATCCCTAAGTGCATGCCTTGCACTTTTACTATTTATTTCCTCCTATTATATTACCCAGTTTACAGGTAATCCAGCTTTCCTGATATAGTATCCCGTTCCTTCTCATGTTCGCAATACCCCCACCTTTGTGTCATCCGCAAACTTTATTAGCACATTCCCGCTCTTTGTGCCAAGGTCGTACTAAAAAGGTTAAATAAGTCGGGTCCAAACGTATTCTTGTGGGACTACTAGTCCCTCCTTCCAGCCTGACAGTTCCCCTTCGTTATGACCGGCTGGAGTTCCCTTTACCAGTCCTATCCACCTTACAACTTTCAATTCATCCCCATCTTTTCAATTTAACTTAACAGTTCCCCTGCGGAACCGTGTCAACGCTCCTACTGACTCGAGGTAAATTAGATCCTACCGCATTTCCTTGTCTAAGTTCCATCACCTTTCAAAGAGGCGATCAGGTTGGTTTGGCACGATCTACCTTTAGTAAATCCATGTTGCAATTCGTCCCAATTACCATTGACCTCAATGTCCTTAACTACTTTCTCCTTAGCAGAGTAGCTTACAAAAATCTGGATCAATGACTGCGTCAAATAATCATGCGATAGTAATTGAGTTCAGAAATGCAGTCAAGGCAGGGTGCAATTCACCTAAACAGATCACAGTGATATCAGAAAATGGACTCAACATCTTTCCCAGAAATTGAAAAAACATCAGAAACAGGCCGAGAAAATTCCACTCAACTCTGTTACATCAGTTTTACGATGGTGTAACTCTTGGTCTCAAGGTTCCAAATGAAGCCAATGGAGTTACATTGCCATAGGACTGGTATAACAGCATGGAAAATCAGGCCCTATTTGTTTAATGTATTCTCCATATCAATAAAGCTACCAGTTAAAAAAAATGTTGAAAAGGAGAAAGTAACGTACTGAAGATTCAAGAAGCTTTTCCCCTCCAGTGGCACTGATCTTTATGTGAGTAGGAACTACTAGACCTGCTGGGACTTCAACCCTCTTACCCAACAAGAAAAGGATGTAAAGTGTTTTAAAAGGTGCAGTCTCACAAGTCATGAGCTGATTATGGAGTCAGGGCTATAGGGACTTACGGGGGTTACTGCTCTATGACATACTGTATATAGAGTTTCAAGGTTACTGTCATACTATAGTAAAATCAATACATTGCCTCAAAAACTGATTAGGCAAATTACAGACTATGACAGGAGATTTATAGGAATACAGTGGAATACCCACTACTGTGCTTTGGATCTGAAACACTACAATGCAAGTAGGAGAGCATGTCTCACCAAGCAATCCCCAGGCACACTGCAAGCACTAGTTCCTTCTCGCTGACCAAAAGCCAAAGAATTAGACATAGAACATCTACCGGGGGGGGAGGGGGGGGCTGCTGAATCACTCCAAAAATCAAAAGTAAGAGCAAGCTTGGGCAACTTACAGGAAGTGGAAAACACAGGAGGCAAAGGACATGGAAAGCTTTCAAATTCAGCTCAAGCTGCTGAAGCTGTATTACATTTTGCCAAAGCAAAGTGCCTTCCACGTGTGAAAGCTACTTTGTCACAACGGCTTTTGCTGAGGAGTCTTTTCAACCCTGCAGCATCTTCAGGCATATTTCAGGCAATCTGATGGCAATATTTGAATGGGTTAGCCCTGTAGCTGTACATCATTAGACAGATGGGGAGAAAAGACAAGTACAGGATGGTTTTGTAAGAAAACTGAAGTGAACAGATAATGCATTGTGTGACCTTAGATCATATGCCGTTACTTTCTGAGATTTTTTACTGAATTCTTCTCTCTAGCTTCTTGCTTTGCTAAAAGTTGTCAGCATCTCATTGCTACTTCCTGAACTGGCCACTGGCTGCAGCCCTGCTTCCTCAATCCTGCATATGCCACTGACTCTGCACATATTATAGTACTTTGTGTGTGCAGTCCCACACAGAAGATGCGTGCTGCAGCCTTATGCTTACATGATCCACTGAGAAGCTAGACCAGCAGGAGCGAGACTCCCTGCTACTGTTAGTATAGGGCTCGGTTGTACCATATTGACAACATGTTGTTGCTTGGTTTGGAATTTCACGTCTTAAAGGCTCATCAAAAAAATTAACTAATGTCCTTTGTATTAATATAGCAACTGATTACTAATGCAACTGAAAGTTAATTTCGGTATTGTAAGTTCTGTTGAGCTTTATTTTATGGTTTCCTGGGATTTTTATTCTCTGGAAGGGAAACAAACTAAGACATCACAAAGAAAGGCTTCCACTTCCAAAGCTGCTGTTAAAATTGTACTACACATTGAATGTTGTTGTAGCATAACAACTAGCTATGATCTTTCTTCTTAAAAACAGAACACAACAACTCCACATGCTTTTGCTAAGTATGTCAGTCAAATGCTATGTTCAGTGTCATAATTAATAGGTTCCTATAAACATATAATACACACTGGATTTTTGGCAGGGCATTGAAATCTATCTGATAAGCACTAGGGCACATGCTACTCCACACAGGTGTGGGAAATAGAGGAAAGGAACAAATCAGCATCACTCCTAATAGAATTGTTTAGGCATGTTCTGAAAAAAGTAGCTGTAGCTCAACTCAGGCTATGATTCAAGTAAAAACGATCTGCAAGATGTATTCCCTTTCAGGTCTACACCTGCCTCCATCTCAAATTCTTCTTGGTTGGGAGGAGGAAACAGAGATGAATGTCTTAAAACCTTTCTCTAGGTGGATGTCATATTGCTACCTAGGTTAACGCTAGTCTGTATTTTGGTTCTAGAGAGAGAGAAAATGATTTTTCTGGAAATAATCCCACCTTTGACAGATCTGAGATATATCCCATGGGTAATATTGCTCCTAGTTCAGTTCACACTGACCTTGAAGTTATTAATAAACATTTTCAGATACCTAGGAATTCACTTCTTTATTGTTATGAAATCTATAATAGGAGGTACTGGAGACACAGATGCAGCTTAGAGGGAAGGGGAGCAAGGGGGCTTTACGCCACCTTTGCCCTCCCAATTTTGTGTTAGGTGGGGGAAATAGGCCACCGGGGAGCTGCTTTAAGTTATAGTAACTCTGCCTGTAGTACAAATGGACAGTTCCACAACTCAGCAGCGTTCCACTCCTATACATCAACCCTCCACTCATGTAAGGTCCCATAGGTAATAGATAATTTTGGGCTTCTGTGTTTTAGAGCAGTCATGTAACAATCTTAAAATCTAAATGAGGACTAGTCTATACCAGGCATAAATTGTGGATCTACTCTAAAAAGTGATACTGTAAAACAGGTATTGTACAATTCCACCTTTATTGTGACTCATTGGTTTTCAAATAAAATTTCATCAATTTATGAGCAAACTCAGCATGGGATTTGCAGCTCAAGCCAGGTTCTTTCTGGCTTGTGCATCATCACCAGTAATAAAAATTAACTGATTCACGGCCAGTTGTTTGCCTCGATTATACCTGTGCAGTAGCACAGTATAATGCAGTTGCCACAATAACTGTATTGTAACTGTGGGCAGAAGCTGTACTGCAATTGAAACTAATGTAACAATTATGCTAGTAGTGCGCAGGTCAGAATAAAATCCAATGATTCTCCCATAGTTGAATTGGCTCTGCCATGCTGACAGAAGTAAATAGTATTAAAAACTTAACTTTGTCACAAAAGCAAGCAAACATAACCTGGAATATAAGGAACGGGTCTATAGCATAAACAACTGCCATTTTAATATAGTCACTTTAAAGAATAGCGCCACATTTTAAATTCAGCTCATAAGTGGAAGAGGTCAGCAAGCAGAATTTGCACAATAAAAGCTCAGTGGTTGCAAGTATTCAATCATATACATCATCTCCTTTCCTGAAGATGAACACTATGATTTGTGATCAGCTTGACACAAAGGATTGTACTGCTCATAGCAGAATTGATTTCAATTATATGCTCTGATATACTGTATAAAACAACACGGTCATCAGTAGAGTATCTGAGCACCACTGTCAGTCACACATGTAAGAAGACATTAATAAATGACTTTTCTGATAGAGAATTTGATTTTTCCCAAACTTGCATGCATATTTGCTCCATGAAAATGTTTGTTCCTCTCCCTCTTTCCGATGCCCTCATTATTTTCTTCTTTCTCTCTCTTTTTTGTTCCAGTCCTACAATTTCAATGTCTAACTTATGCCCCCAGTGTAAAACCCTTCTCAGTCTCAGTTCTTAACTTGACTCTTTTTGTCTTTATTACCTCACCCTCTTTCCACAAGGATTCCCACACCAGAATCTTTCACCGCCCTAAATTTCTCAAACTACTTTCTCTCTCCCTGGTATCCCCCTCATTTTCTCTTCAGGCTAGCTGCACGGAGTAATTCATTCTCTGTAGCATTTCCACTATATAGCTCCT
>NC_133775.1:33317059-33382059 GCF_003597395.2 Chelonoidis abingdonii
AGTACAGTTGGGAAGAAACAACATCATTTCACTTGCCTAATTATATTTTTATAAAACACATGGTTTACAAGATTCAACATTTAGTTGTCCAGCACTGCTAGCCAAATTACACCCCATGCAACTCCATTGGCTTTGATTCTGATCTCACTTGCACCAGTATAAATCAGGAACGATTTGGCCAAAGTCAATTCAGTTACACCATTATAAAACCTTTGTAAAAACAGTATGAGAGCAGAATAAGACCTTTAATCCCATTTAAATCAACACAGAGTTAAACTGCGGAATCTGGCCCTCTGAGGTTGTTTAGCATTGGATCATAAGGTATTGCCTCTGTTCCTCCATGGGTGCCTGATCCAAAGCTAATTGCTGTAGATAAAAAGAACCCTATTGGCATCAGTGGGCTTTGTATCAGGTGCTATGTTAGTTTTGTATGATATCATATTGTATTGTACTCGCTTATGCCTTCAGACTGTAAGATCTTTAGAGCGCAGGCATGTTTGTTCTGTGCAATTAAGCCACTGTACAGTACCATGAACATTTATATGCTATAGCAATAAAAAAGTTAATACACAGCCTTATGTCCCAAAGGATCCCCCGTTTCGTTATGGGAAAGGAGGCATAGGCAGAGCTCTATGCTAATGGGGACTCCTCCACAGTGAGGGAACTTTTGGGTGGTTTCCACTCTCTTTGGGTTGTCTGAGCAGCATGGAGTACATTGGGGCAAAGAATCTACCCCACAAACTAGTATTGGTGGCTCGGTATTGCTAGAAACAAATACTAGTTTAGGCTTTGCAATGGACCCCTGTGAACTTTCACCTGCTGTCCACAGCAAAAGGACAAGGTCATTTGCAGATTTTTGGACCTCACTATCTCCCCTGGGGTCTACCTCCCGTTTTTAAAAAATCTTGTATTCCAACACCAATCTTATATTTTTAAATTACTTATTAATCTGTAAACAAATCCAGCTGCATGATTTTTAAAAAGTTGCATCCAAACTAGCAACCCTTCCTCTTCCCACCCCATGGCACCTCTTACCACCACTATCAACACTTTAGAAACCACATATAAAAATGCAATCAAATTCAGGGGTTATCGATTTAGCTGGCTACCTCTATGTGTAGGTGGTGCTGTCCCCTTGTGGGCTGGGAGAGGGGACTAGGCCAAGCTCATCTTCCCAGAGCCCAAACAGAGTGATCTTCACTCCCATCCAGAGAGGCAGTGAAGAAAGGAGCAGTGGAGGAATGGCTTGGCAGCTGTCTTTGGAGAGTAAGGGAAAGTGAAATGAGAGAGCTGTGGAAACAATTTCTCTTCCCTGGGAGCAATGGACTGAGGTGACACTGGGAAGGGGAACATATAGGAAGCTTGGAGGAGGTAGTTAGGTAGGGTCAGGTTCTAAGATCCCATTAAGGGCTTTGCAGATTAGAACCAGGGACTTTGAATCCTATTCTGAAGAGAGTAGGGGGCCCAATGAATTACATCAAGCACAAAGATTGTGTGTTCACATCAGTCACTGTGACTTCTGAGGCACACTGCTGCATGATGCAACAATTTCACCTGGTTTATTGTGGTCTTGTGTATCCCTATGTAGAAGAAGGCCCACCATGGCTGGCCTGGGATCAAAGGATGTTCTTCCCTGGCCAGTCAAAGCTGAAAGTGAGGAATACCTACTATCTGTGTGTCCATCAAGACTCACCAGCTTTGCACTATCTTGATGATCTGCAGTCTGCTTCCCTCCAGCATTTATGAGGTTAGCATACTGGCAAGTTCCTTAAAATATTTTCTCTTTTCCAGCTGAAAACATTTCTGTCCTTCCTGTGTTGAGCTTGAGTGAACTGCTCTTTGCCCATCTGCTGATCTCTGTCAGACATTAGGACATTTTCTAGCAGTTCTTCTGCTGGACATAAAACTTGTGAAGTTCAAACAAACAATAGCCTCTTTAACTAAAGAGAAAATAAGTAGCAGGCTCTTACTGAAACCTAAAATATTAGTATATTTGGGCACAATCCTGTGAACACTTACATACATAAGTAACTTCACTCTCAAATATTCCTTCCTCCTCTATAAATATAAATCGGGGTCCAATCCTGCATTTCTTTCTCAGTCAAAACTCCCACTGAAATCCATGCGGTGGGGGGGTTGACTGAGTAAGGACTATAGGACTGGCTTCGTAGCTTGTGTCTGTCTCTTAGTTTTGATAAATCTCTGAGCTTACCATGTCATACCTACTTAGGAAACTAGTAAAATGCTGTAACCAACTTGTCATATTTACTAACTATTGTAGCTGTACTAAATATTCTCCACAGCATCCAAAAGGAAAGACTTTCCATTATGATTATAGAGATGCTTGTAATGAAATAGTTCTACTTCCTTCTACACATCGTGGTGACAGAAATGTTGTCTTATCAATCTGTATAATTTCGTACCATGCAATTTATATTAAGAAATCCAAATTCACAAAAATTCCTTAGTGCAAAGCAGCTGTTGTGTTGCTCTAAATGCTGTTGGAGTCGTGGGAATTGGAAACATTTTGTGTGTCTTTTGGTTTCAGTGAATATGTGCATTATCACACAGAGTCTACTAGAATAATTCCGCATTACTTCAATTACTAGTTCCCAGATGAAAGAGTTTGCTCCTTATTTGTTACCATTCAGATTTCATGGCAAAAATTCTTCCTTTAATAAAATATAGAGGGAATTTCTATTTACATGCAAAGAGAAGTTAGATTATGTTTGTTGTAAGAATGCATTCATTAATAGAATTGCCGTAACTTTTTAGTACAAAATTTAAATCATATGGTTTGCTATAATTATTTATAACTCTATTCAATTCCAGTTTGACTGAATACACAGTCAAAATGACTTCTTAAGGATAACATTAGCTGGTGGAAAACACATGCAGTATATATGATTATTATCCTATATTATTAGTTCCAGATGCAGTTTACTTATGGACTAATCCTCACTTTTGATCACATTTCTTATAAAAACTGTAGAGAATGTGAACAATAGCATAATAATCTAATCTTCTAAATTGATGTTGCTTTTCTTTTTGCTTACAATAGCATGGATCATCTGAAACATTGCCTGAATAAATGTATCATTTGTCACAAGCTAAAAAACTGTCATCATTAACATGATTAATCAAATGCTGTTCTTAAAGATGGATTGAAACACAAAATAGTCAGCCCAATGTCACATAATGAAGAGATTAATTTGAAGCACAAGACAACCAATTTAATATAACTCTATGGTCATGCTTTATTTAGAAAGCCATCAATTAGTATATTTTCCTTGATGTACTATTTTGTCTTTCTGAGCAATGAAAAGGCGATTTGCTCAAAAGTCAATTGGCTTTCTTTAAACATAAAGGGGTAGTTAAGTATCTCTGTGCTCTTAGATTCTATAAACTGAAATCTTGACTTCGAGAGCAAAAAGGAAATTAACTACAGAATAAAACTCACAGTGGAATTGTTCCTCCCAGATTATTGCTAATTTCCTTTATATAATGTGATTATAATTCTGGTAGCAGGAGTCACAGCAAGAAAGACCTAAAATTCCTTCATTATCTTGCATAGAGATTAATATGGCCTATACACAGGTGCAAGCTTTAGCCATGAACAAAGTTGCAAAGCCACTTAATCAGCTTTTATTGTTTAAGAAAGAGAAAAAATAGACGAAATGGTATGTCCTGTTATCTTTATCTAGCAGTCATTGAAAGCCATTGGGGCTAAGTCATATTAAAAAGACATTCAGCTTTAGTATCTTTTCTTTACAAGCACTTAATAGCTTATGTGTTATTAAAAATCATCGTCAGGAAAAAAACATTAATTTCTTAAACCAAATTATTCAGTAGATTTTTAATAGCATGATATATTGACAAGCTATGCTATATTTGTTTCTATCTACAGTATGTGTACACAAAAAGTGAGAGAGAGATTAGATAGCTATGGATTAGAAGAAGATTCTCCAAAATAAAGATACCTTTTCCTTAAGGGAGATTTGGTTATTTCTTATGCAGCACTGTTCCATACATTTTTGATTAATCAGCTCTACCTCTTTTCCTCCATGAGTCTGTAGGAAAAAAATGTGATAAGAGATTCTTTGCATCACCTTACTGATTGGAATCTACAAATTTCACTGTTGCTCAGTTTAAAAAAAATATCTTTAGGATCTCCATACACAGGGACATATACTCACATTCTTCTGGATTTACTAAATAAGACTTTTTAAAATGTTAACTTACCAAAAATACACTAGAGAAAAAAGGAAACAGCATGGATGTAACCCTCTACTAATGAGGCACTAATGCATAATTATTATAATACATACACTTTTCTCCACAGAGGATTGTTTATAAACACTGAAACAGTCTAGTTTGCACTAAAGTCCTATGTACAAATTGTTTTTCTCTTGTGGTTTGTATTTTTTCTTATTGTGGTAATATTTAATAAATGTCATAAGCCTATACTCAGTCATTGAAAATATTGAAGAAATCTATGCATTTACTGCTTGCTGGCTTAAATGAGGTTATAAAAACAAAATACTCAATGAAATTAAAAACACAGCTGTTATTAAAATAGTCAATTATCCCAGTCTGATTTTCTAAGTTTCATACAGTGTGTAGTGTCAAAGGGAACAGCCAAGGAGCTATACAAGGTGATTTGATTTAAACATTAAGATAAGAAGGCAAGTTACAGATTCTATATATTACATTAATTCTATCGAGTAAAAGCCAGGATTCTCTCAGAAAATGCTTGATTATGTATTCCATCTTTTTATTATTTCCAAAATTTGCACTTAAGTGTCAGCAACACCTACTCATGTCAGTTGTCCCAAGGAGAGTAACATGGATAAGAATTACTCTCATGAGTAGATGTTTGCAGGGTTGAGTCTAATATTTACTGGAGTATCCTGCACAGATGTTTCTTTTAATGTTTGCTTCTAGTCTGAGAAGTGAGATATGACATTGTAAGATACTGCACTGATTGTGTCTCAATGATCTTCAAATCAAATTCACGTTGTTTACAAGTAAAAGTAGACAGACAGCCCTGCAAACTCAACCTGTGTAAGGATGCAGGAAACAGAGCCTGGGACTACTGACATTCCCACAATGCCAATGGGAGGCCAGACATAGCTACAGGCAGGGAACACTGTAGAGAATAAGCACCACAGGAAATATTGCACAAGGGACCCAGAGTGACAGTACCCTGGGGCCCTCTGATTGGCCAACACAGTTTAACCCCCATTGGTGCCCCAGAAAGTTGTATGGGAAACAGTATAGACTTTGGACCTGCTGTGTCTCTAGACCTGACCTCACCTTACCTCATCTCATCATGTCCAGCCTCTGACCCCAGCCTGACTCTGACCCTGACTCAAGACTGGTACTAACTCTGGTCTTTGATCCCAGCCTGACTTTGAACTAGACTCTTGCTTATTGAGCCCGTTGCTCACTGAGTACCATCCCTGATGTGTGGATTCCAACCCAACTGTGACCACTAGGTCAGACCACTTATGCCCTGGTCCCTTACAGGGTGACCAGACAGCAAATATGAAAAATTGGGATGGGAGTGGGGGGTAATAGAATCCAATATAAGAAAAAGACCCCAAAATCAGGTGTCCCTATAAATTGAGACATCTGGTCACCCTAGTCCCTTACAACCAGAGAGTCAAATGAAGTCAGTGAAGCTGAAATCTTCCAAATTCATGCAATGTCACTAGTAATAAAGTTTATGCTGGCCAAATTCTGCCCTAAGTTACACTTCTGCAACCCCAATGTCTTCAAGGAGGTTTTAGTAATCAAGCCCTGGTCTACACTACGAGGTTAGATCGAATTTAGCCGGTTTAGGTAGATTTTATAAGCAATGCGTCTACACAATCAACACCATTCCGTCGACCTAAAGGGCTCTTCAAATCAGCTGCTGTACTTCTCCCCGGCAAGGGGAGTAGCGCTAAAATTTGGGGTAGTGCAGACCCAATTTGACAGAATTGGCCTTTGGGAGCTATCCCAGAGTGCTCCAATGTGACCGCTCTGGGCAGCACTTTCAACTCTGATGCACTAGTCAGGTACACAGGAAAAGCCCTGGGATTTGGTCAGCATGGTGAGCTCAGCAGCACAGGTGACCATGCAGTACCCCCAGAATCGCAAACAAGCTCCAGCATGCACCGAACCAGAGACACTGGATCTGATTGCTGTATGGGGAGAAGAATCAGTACAGGCCGAACTCCAATCAAAAAAAAGAAATGCTAATATATATGCCAAAATTGCACAGGGCACAGTGGAGAGAGGCTACAACAGGCACACACAGTAGTGCTGTGTGAAAGTTAAGGAGCTCAGGCAAGCCTACCAAAAGACAAAGGAGGCAAAAAGTTGCTCCAGGTCAGAGCCCCATACATGCTTCTTCTATGATCAGCTGCATGGCATTCTGGGTTGGACCCTACCACTACCCCACCATTGTCCATGAACACCTGCAAGGGGGGAGTCTCACAGAACAGGGAGGAGGATTTTGTGGATGATGATGAGGAGGAGAATGCGCAGCAGGCAAATGGAGAATCTATTCTCCCCGGCAGCCAGGAACTTTTCATCACCTTGGAGCCGATACCCTCCCAAGGTGGGTTCCCGGACCCTGAAGCCGGAGAAGGCACCTCTGGTGAGTGCATATTTGTAACTACACTACAGAGTTTAAAAGCAATTGTGTTTAATGTTTGGTTTGACCTGAAGAATCGGGATGCATTTGTGCCCAGTACAGCTACTGGAAAAGTTTGTTAACATGTCTGGGGATGGAGCAGGAATCCTCCAGGGACACCTCCATGAAGCTGTCCTGGAGGTACTCTGAAAGCCTTTGCAGAAGGTTTCTGGGGAGGGCTGCCTTATTTCATCCTCCATGGTAGGACACTTTACCACACCAAGCCAATAGCAAGTAGTCTGGAATCATTGCAGCACAAAGCATGGCAGCAAATGGTCCTGGATTTTGGTCATATTCAAGCAATATTCGGTCTTTATCTTTCAGGGGAGTGATGGTCATGGTCACCTGGTTGGAATAGGGGAATTTTTGTAAGGGAACAGTGAAAGGACCCTGTTCATGCTGGGCTGATTGCGCTTGGCTGAAAGGAATCATCCCTGAGAATAGCCATGCAGTGGAGTGGGGGGAGGGGTGTGCTGTTCATCCACCCCAAAACCACAGTCTCTCCTTTAAAATGGCAAACCCAGCCAGCATTGTTTGCCATGGGGAAGGAGGGTGCTTCAGTTTGAAACCATTCCCGCATGTTATGAAGGTGAAAGAAGCCAACTCCACATACCGTTTGGCTTACCATGGAAAACCAAATTCTGTTGCCCAGCCATGTGTGATGTATCATCATACCAGTAGGCACTCAATATAAAAGGCAAATTGTGACCTTGTACCTGAAGCACATGTGCTGTCTGCTGTGTATTGCTTGATTCACTGCAAAAGAGTCTCCCTTTTGTTCTCAGAAATTTATCTTAAATTTTACTCTCCCTTTTTATCCCCCTGCAGGTGCAAATGTTTCTATGCTCCCCCTATCATCTCCCTGAGGTTATCACAGATTAGAAGGTGAAAAAAAACTGCACTCAGGATGACATGTTTTCCGAGCTCATGCAGTCCTCCCACACTGATAGGGCACAGCTGAATGCATGGAGGCATTTGGTGGCAGAGGCCAGGAAAGCATTAAATGAGCATGATCAGAAGACACAAGAGGCGATACTGAGGCTAATGGGGGAGCAAACAGACATGATGAGGCATCTGGTGGAGCTGCAGGAAAGGCAACAAGAGCAAAGACCACCGCTGCATCCACTGTATAACCGCCTGCCCTCCTCCCCAAGTTCCATTTCCTCCTCACCCAGACGCCCAAGAATGTGGTGGGGGGAAGCTCTGGGCACCCAGCCACTCCACTCCAGAGAATGGCCCAAGCAATAGAAGGCTGTCATTCAAACAGTTTTTGATTTGTATGATGGCTACATAAGCAGTGTGTGGCCTTGCCTTCCTCCTTTCCTTCCCCAACTCCACCATGGGCTAACCTTTGTCAGTTCTCTCACTTTTTAATTTCTTATAATTAGTAAAGCGAAAGAATCTGACATGTCGTTTTTAAAACAAATAGTGACTTTATTTCCTTGCCAGCTGTGATTGAAGGGGTGCAGATTGGGGTTGGTCTAGTACAGGAAATTAAAAATAACAAAGGGTGACGAATTGCGCCTCGCAAGGGGGAGAAGATGCACTACGCGACACCTGTCACACCCAAAGATAGCCTGGCCAGTCGTATTGAAACTGATTTTCTCAAAGCTCTCTCTGAGCCACACCATGCCCTAGCCTCTTGGCTCTTCCTATCAATTCACCGTTGATGTCACTGGCTGCTCAAAATAAGCGCACCAGAATATATGCCAAGCCTCACTAACGCGTCCGGCACCCTGCCATAAGAAACGTGTTCCTCCCCCATTTACTTCGACGCGATAGCTTCTGGAACGATGAACAGGTTTCACAGCAGCACAATAGCAAGCGAGTCGAGATATACTGACAATCAGGAAAACATCGCCATTACGAGGCACCACCTGTGGACGTCCCCCGATGAGCAACCGCCCCCCAGTCTACGGCGCACCGCCTAGTTCGGTGCCGCAAACATGCGCCAGACGAACTTTTTCTTTAAAATCCAAAAGGCACATTCTACCACCCATTTGTGCTACTGCTCAGCCTATAGTTTTCGAACGTTTATCCTTCTACTACCGGTACAGGTTCTGCCTGTGTATGGCTTCATGAGCCATGGTATGCAAGGGGTAGGCTGGGTCCCCAAGGATATCTACTGGGCGACTTCTAACATCGCCAAGTGGTAATTCTGGTCTGGGAAGTAAGTCTCTTCCTGCAGCTGCCTCAACAAGCCTGGGAGTCCTAAAAATGTTGAGTGTCATTGCACCTTCTTCCTGGGCCCATCCCCGTTGATATCAGTGAAACATCCTTTGCTCGCACTCCACCAGTTGCTTAGCAAGCACCATTGAGAAGTACCCATGCCGTGTGGGTTCTACATACTGATTGGCAAGTGGTCCAGGTGCCAAGACTAGTTAGGGATATGCGTTCTTATCGCCCCACCACAGTTAGGGTGAACCCTCATTGCAGCAAAGCCATCCCATATCTAGACCTGCACATTTCCCAGAGTCACTACCCGTTGTATAGAAGGTCAGTTGATTCCAATTGGCTACTTGATCACAGCAGCCCCCACAGTAGACCCCACAGTAGATTTGCCCACTTCAGATTGATTCTGACTGACCGATAGAGTCAGGCATTGCAAGCTTCCACAGGGCTGTCGCTTCTCACTTCTCAACTGTCAGGGCAGCTCTCATCTTGGTATTCCTGCACTTCAAGGCAGGGGAAAGCAACTCACAGAGTTCCAGGAAAGTGGCCTTACGCATGTGAAAGTTTCACAGCCTCTGAGAATCATCCCATACCTGCAACACTATGTGGTCCCACCAGTCTGTGCTTGTTTGCAGGGCCCAGAATCGGTGTTCCACCATATCAACCTGTCCCTACTGCCACTATGATGTCACAATTGCCACATCCTGTGCTTTCAGGAATGTCTGTGTCCATGTCCTCATCACAATCGTCCTCATGCTGGCAGCTCCTAGCTAGGCTCTGCACATACTTCAGGATAATGTGTGAGGTGTTTACAGTACTCACAACAGCCGTGGTGAGCTGAGTGGGCTCCATGCTTGCCATGCTATGGCGTCTGCATGGGTAACCCAGGAAAAAAGGCGCGAAATGATTGTCTGCCATTGCTCTCACTGAGGGAGGGAAGAAGGGAAGACTGACAACATGTACCCGAAACCATCCACGACAATGTTTTTGCCCCATCAGGCATTGGGAGCTTAATCCAGAATTCCAATGGGCAGTGGAGACTGCAGGGACTGTGGGATAGCTACCCACAGTGCACTGTGCTGTGAGTCAATGCTAGCCACAGTAATGAGGATGCACTCCGCCAACTTAATGTGTTTAGTGAGGACATACTTAACACATGTAGAGGGAGGGATAGCTCAGTGGTTTGAGCATTGGCCTGGTAAACCCAGAGTTGTGAGTTCAATCCTTGAGGGGGCCATTTAGCATCTAGGGCAAAAATCTGTCTGGGGATTGGCCCCCCTTTGAGCAAGGGGTTGGACTAGATGACTTCGTAAGGTCCCTTCCAATTATGATTCTATGATACACAATCAACTGTTTAAAATCAACCTAATGTCATAGTGTAGACATACTCCAAGATAGGATAAGAATAACAGCTCTCATTGAGTGGCTGGGGGGAAAGACCAAATCTTAGAAGAATTTACAAGATATGGCACAGTCTGGATATGCAGGCCTAAAAAGAAGTTAAAAATCAAAGCTGATGCCCGTGCTATGGGTCTGAGTGATAGTGGAACAGTGATCTTGTCAAAGGTGGATAAAGAAAGGGGAAAGATCAATTAAGGTTTGGAAATAAAGATGAGGAATTCACTTTTGTCCATCACCATATAAATTTCTTCCGCTACAAACTCATTCTCTAGCAGTGGACAATGGCAGGGGGGAGAGGAGGACACACTGAAGGAGACATTGTAGTAGTGATCTGAGAAGCAGGAGAACCAGGAAAGGGAATAGTTGCAAAACCTACAGAATGTATGACAGATTGTGTCAAAAATTGGAAAAGTCAGAAGAGATGGATAATACTGGGGTAGATGGACCTGTGTTTCTTTGCCCAGCAATAGGTTATCAGAGA
The DNA here is from genome assembly GCF_003597395.2 of Chelonoidis abingdonii. Classification (NCBI taxonomy): domain Eukaryota; kingdom Metazoa; phylum Chordata; order Testudines; family Testudinidae; genus Chelonoidis; species Chelonoidis abingdonii. The sequence goes on from NC_133775.1 coordinate 33,327,796, forward strand.
TCTTGGTGAATGTAGTCAGTGCAGTGGAGAGAAAAGAAGACAAATTAGAGAAGTATTCACATGGAGCTGGAGGAGAGAAATCCAAGGCAGCTGCTATAGAGGATATGTTCAGTTAGTTACATGTGAAGGACAGAAGGGAGATAGGACAGTAGTTGGAGGCAGATGGAGATGGAATGCTTTTGAGGATGAGGGGAAAGAGCATGCTATTATAGTAAGGGAAGGAACCAGAAGAAGAGTGGGAGAATGAGGAGAAGGATGAGGCAGGAGGTGAGAATGAGAGCATGAAAATGGGATGGGTGGGGCTACTGAGGCAGCTGAGAAGTTAAAGTGATAAATCTCTGTGATGGGGAGAGAGAGAGAGAGAGAGCAGAGAGGGTGTTGGGGAAGATGACAAGGGAGCAAGGGGGAACATAGATCACTGTGGTTCATGTAGTTCTCTCTGAGGAAGTTGGTGGGATCCAACTTGGAAAAGAAGGAAGTCACAGAAGAAAGGCAGGTTTTGGAATGCAGTCCAAGGCTGTTAGCATGGGAGATAATGAGAGTGGAGAAGTACTGCTGTTTAACCAGGAACGTGACACAGAGAAGAATGAATTTGTAGTGGAGGAAATGTGCATAATCATGGGTCTTTCTCCATGGTAAATCATGCCTCATCAGTCTATTAGAATTCTTTGAGGAGGTCAACAAGCATGTGGACAAGGGTGATCCAGTTAGTATAGTGCACTTGGACTTTCAGAAAGCCTTTGACAAGGACCCACATCAAAGACTCTTAAGCAAAGTAAGTAGTCATGGGATAAGAGGGAAGGTCCTCACATGTATCAGTATCTGGTTAAAAGATAAGAAACAAAGGGTAGGAATAAGTGGTCCTTATTCACAGTGGAGAGAGGGAAATAGCAGAGTCCCCCAAAGATCTGTACTGGGACCAGTGCTGTTAAACACATTCATAAAGGATCTGGGAAAGTGGGTAAACTGAAGTGGCAAAGTTTGCCATACAAAATTACTCAAGATAGTTAAGTCCAAAGCAGACTGTGAAGAGTTACAACCAGATCTCACAAAACTGCATAACTTGCCAACAAAATGGCAGATGAAAGTTATTTGTTGATAAATGCAAAGTAATGCATATTGGAAAACATAATCCCAACTACGCACACAAAATGAGGAGATCTAAATTAGCTGTTGTCACTTAAGAAAAAGGCTGTGGATAGTTCTTTTAAAACAGCCATTCAATGTGAAGTGGCAGTTAAAAAAGCTAAAAGAATATTAGGAACCATTAGGAAAGAGATAGATAAGACAGTAAATATCATAATGCCACTAAGTAAATCCATAGTATGTCCCCACCTTGAATACTGTGTGCAGTTCTGATTGCACCATCTCTAAAAAGATATATTAGAATTAGAAAAAGTACAGAGAAGCAACACAAATGACTCGGGGAATGGAACAACTTCTATATGAGGAGAGATTAAAAACACTGGGACTGTTCAGCTTAGAAAAAAAGATGACTTGGGGAGCTATGAAAGACATCTATAAAATCATGAATGGTGTAGAGAAAGTAAGTGTTATTTACCCCTTCACTTAATACAAGAATGAGGTATTACCAGATCACATTAAATAGGCAGCTGGTTTAAAACAAATATAAGGAAGTACTTCTTCATACATTGCACAGTCAACCTGTGAAACTCATTGCCAGGAGATGTTTTATAACTGGGTTCAAAAAAGAATAGGATAAGTACATGGAGGATAGGTCCATCAGTAGCTATTGACCAAGGTGGTCAGGGCTGCAACCCCATGCTCTGGGTGTCCCTAAACCTCCAACTGCCAGAAGCTGGGAGTGGGCAATAGGGGATGGATCACCCAATTATTGCCCTGTTCTGTTAATTCCCTATGAAGACTCTGGCACCAGCCACTGTTGTAAGACAGGATTCTGAGCTAGTTGGACCATTGGTCTGACCCAGCATGGCTGTTCATATGTTCCCCAGAAGCATTCAGAGGCCCAGGAGCAGGACATTTATATCCCTATTTTGTGGCCTTTTTAGCAGGTCTCTGCAACCCAACTTTTTCTCAATTGATGCTGGCCCTGAGTAACTTGGTTCTGCAAATCTCTCAGGTTGTGCAGTTACTGAGGCTGCTCACTATTTGAAGGGAGAACATGTCTCTCAGAAGCATGAATGTAAAGGCAATCTCAGCCTTTCACTGTTACCCATGCTTTTCCAGATCGGAGAGACAGACTCTGCTAGGCCTGATTCCTGTGTTACATGGCAATTTTGTTTCCGGAATCAGATGTGCTTTCTTGGTTTATTGTCAGTAAGATACTCTTCCTGCATGACAGTTTTGCAACGGACTCAGCCACGGAGAAGAGGAGGATGCAGCTAGAATGAATTTACAGCCCCCCATGGCAATATATGGGAGTGAGCCTCCATTTCAGTTAGCGAATCATCTCTTAGTTGTGGCACATCCCCTTCAGTTTTTGGGCCCACCTCTCAACAATGCGTAATGAAAGCCCCCACACCCTTTGATAAATGAGTACTCCAAAGATCTCTCTCCAGGGATAGGAGTAGAAGATTTCCCACCCTGAAACTAAAGGGTGTAGCAAAGGAAAATAGACTCATGCCTGGAACCTGTTGGTAATCCCCTCTTTGAATGAACTGTGTGGCTTCTGCAGGGGAGAAGACCAAATGCAGTACAAGGTGTCCACAGTTTAACATTGTTTTGCTCTCTTCTTGACTTTGGAGATTGAACCAGACTTTCCTATGAACAAGTTGGGCTGCTATGTGTTTATCACACCATAATGATTGTGTGTTCTGCATACATAAGGATGCCATCTATGCTGCACGTATGCCACAGTATGGACAGAATATAAGAGTGTCAGCTCCGAAAACACAAGCCTCACTCCCTTCAGCCACAGAAGAGTCTCCTTTAGCTAGCAAGAGCAGTAAAGGTTTGATTTTAATATAAGCCAGCTCCTAGGGGCAGTGATGCAGCACTTTAAAATACACAGCCTTCCTGAGCTTTGACACCATGGTATAGGAGTACCTACATGGCACTCTAAGCACTGTCCCTGACTTTGCCATCCAACAACCATCTTCTCCATCTCCTTTCTCAACTCACATCTACTGTTTACTTCAGTTATCTATTGCCTTGGCATTATCACTGACACTTCTCGTCCTCTGGCATCTTCTGTATCTTCAAACCAGCATATCATGACTCCAGCTGTATGACTTGCATATACCAGTGCCTCAGCTCTGACTTTGCTAATATCCTCATCCATGCTTTCATTTTCTGTCATCTTGACTTTGCAACTCCCTTCTCCAAAGGCTTCCAGACTCCAGCCAGTGCAGCACGCAGCTACCTACCTTGTCAAGGATAAGAACATCACCTTGTCCACAAGCAACAGTTGGCTCCCCATCCACTTCACAATCCAGTTCAAAATTTATTTTGTTGTCTTAATAATCTTTCATTAGTTTGCTCCAACCTCTCGCACAATCCTTGTCCATCCACCCTTGTCCCTATGTTCTCCACTCTAAAAGCTTTAGTCTCTTCTCTGCCATTTATACAATCTCACTACTGTGGTTGCAATTGTCCTCTTTTCCCAAAGCTTCACCATGTGAAACAGCTTTCCTGTATCTCTCCCCTGTAGTGATTCTTGAGATTTCAATTCTCAGTTGAAAACACACCATTTCTCCTGTGCTTGTATTTCTTCATTCCTCTTTTCCTCTGCTATTGGTTATTTTAATTCTGTATCTGCATTATTTAATGCTGTCAAACATTTTAGGAGATGGTTTATATGCAATATATGTAAAACAGCTTTGCTGTGTATTGTGTATTATGGATAGTGGGGAGGTATGGGGTCAACTTTCTCTGAAATGGCAGGTATAAGCCACTGTCAGAGAGAGGGTTACCAGAATAGATGAACCAATGATTTTCCTGCTTATGGTACCTCCTTTGCTTCTTAATTACATCCTTCTTTGGAACAATGTTCCTTTCAAATGACTCTTTTTAGAGCTTGATATTTCTATGGAACAATTTCTTTTTAGATCTACACTGCCAAAAACTGCATCTTCAGTGAATAATTCCTTTACATTCACATCCACCCACCACTGCAATTTACAGATGGGCTCAGGCCACAAAATTCAAAACTTGGCTCAGATTTCAAACATCCCAAAGTCTGAGAGTATTCAGATCCAGGTTTTGGTTATATCCCATTACAAAGGTAGGAGCCATTTGTAGAAATCAGATCCACATAGAGAATCATATTTTGAACAGATACAGCCTCCAGCAAAGTTGGACAAACAATTTGGATCTGGAGATTTGGTCTGGGGCCCAACTGCACTGCAAATTAAAAATATACGTTGTAATGACTATTTCAATGTTGCTAAAAGATACCAGTAGAGGGTAGATCTGAGTCCCTTCCAAGGTATGAAGCCAGATGTGTTAAAATAGCTAGATTAAGAAAGTGGTGGTTGTGAGCCAATTAAAGCTGAAAATAAATAAAGTGCAGTGTATTAAAGAAGAAGAGAGACATACATTTAGTTTACAGTATACCTGCTGTTAGCATCTTAAGAACTGTAATGAAGTTTACCTTACTGAAAATCACACTCATCTAACCAGACTTAGGTTATGGATCACAGTAAATAATGTTAACTAGAAAAATGTAACAAGGAAAATGAAATTAGAAATATAAAAAAGCCCTTGTGGAAATGTAAAGCATTGAAGTGCGATGCATTTTTCTGTTGCCTAAATGTGCTGTACTTGAGGAAACATTCTCCATCACCTTGACAGCAGGCTCTCTTTTTGTATACTGAAGTTTATTTACCTGAATTATTAATGCTGCTTTTGTTTGTAGCTATATCTTAATTTTCTTCTTTTCATTCACCTGTCATGATTGTTTTGATTCACATCTCAGGATGGTGCACAAAATATTTCTTTTGGAAACACTGTAGTGTCACCAATATTTTTGCTCTGTTAACAGATTATTCTGTCTTCATTGTAAAACTAGATCATTTCACTTTTTTCATAAAAACTGTCAATCACAGATTGTGGTTTACATTTATCGAGTGGATAAAAAATAGAATTTAAACTACATATCATATGTCATCTGAGTGTATATAGTGCACAGCAAGTACAGAAAGTAAGCAGTCCACTTTTTCCCAGTGAAATATATGCCCCCAGTAACAAATCATGTGTTCAGGAACAATTAGTAACACCCATCACATCATTATTTTTCATATAACTTGAGTAGTGTACCTATGCTACCATATTTATGATTTGGAGTGTTAAGTCCTGTATTCCTGTTATATATTCTGTCTGATTTGCAGCTCCTTCTCTATAGACAAAGAGACTGGAAATTAAAGTGTAAGATACATTCGGGTTTAAGTGTTATTGTTTTACCTAGAAGTTTTACTGAAGAAAGTGTCAATATATGCTGATAAAAATCAAGGTGGAGGATTGCAACCACTAAAGAAATGTGATATAAAATGTCCACAAGCTTTACTGCTAGTAAAAAGTAGGGTATGTTTTATAGGACACGCCTTTTAAAACAAGTTTCAAAGTTTCTTTTTTTAAATAGGAGATTTTGGGGAGAGGAATATAAAAGTGCATTTTAATTTACTTGGAAGTTACTTGAAACCCCTTTTTAAAAAAAGAGTATGTCTACCAAATTCTTACAGAAAAAAAATCTCAAAGACGCTACTGAAAGAGCAATATTGGGAGACTGATGTACAAACACCAGACCATTTCAAACAGACTAGGCTCATTGGAGGGGGGGGGGGTGGAACAAACTTTTTTTTTTACCTTTGATTTCTTTGAAAAGGATAAAATGAAAGGGACAGTGATACATATTTTAAGCCCTGTGAATTCACAATGGGGCTTTAGAATAAAGAGATAAAAGCCTTTGAACTAAACAAAGGTCCATCACTGTGCACTTCTTTTTCACAAGCACCTTATAAAGGAAATTATGCTAGATAGAGGGACCAGCTGGCTTTTGCCACTACACCTCTCCTGACACAACACAACAGCATCATTTCCAGCCTCTATCAAGCTCCTGTCTACCATGTCATTGACTCCTCTTGGACCAGATCTCTTATCTCATATAGTTGTTTTTAGGCGAATGCCCAGTGAAAGTACCCACTCATGGGCTTACATCTGAGTATCTCTTTGTACTCCCCCAAAGCCTGTATTCTAGCAGGCTGCATTAAGTTGATTAAAGTGGTACCATAGACAGTTACTTAGGCTCTTACTCTGCCCTTAGATTAAAGACAAGAAAGTCTCCTTCTCTCAAGGTTTTTTTGCAAAACTGTAACTTTCAAAAGGGTCAGCAAAAGACAAAGGCTCTTGTAAGAGAAGAAAAAGAGCCTTTTATTACAAATGATTTCTAATTGCCCCTTTGTTCAGAAAAAGACAGCAGTTATACCAGCTGAAACATAACAAGCCATCAGCTTTGCTTGATGGAAAGCTTCTACCACAGGCTCGTCAGAAAGAGCTCTCTCTAAGTTCCAATAATGTTCCAAAAATTACTTGTTTGAAAAAAGCTCCTTATTCAATCAGTTCTAAATCTGAAAGGAAAGCTAAGAGCTAGGCAAGTATTTCTATCCATACATAAGAGTCTATATTCACTCACTAGCTATGGAAGCTGCATGTGAATTATCTGCATTTTGTCTGCTGCTGGTTTTTGTCATCGTTGTTGTTTGGTTTTGATCCTGTGGATGACATTCTGTATCTTTTATTAAAACAAATCTGAGTGATGAAATAATTAGGCCAGATTCTGAGCTGGTGTAATTGCAGAGTCAACAAAGTTATGCTGATGTAAAATGGTGCATCAATAAGAACAAAATTAGGCCTGCGTCTGCAGTGGATTATTTTTACAAGACTAGTATATCTATAAGTACTTCAAAAAAGGAATCTCTTATTTTGTTTACCAATTTTTATGCAGAATCAATGCATAGTACATATCATTCTCTGAATCAGCCTATTCATCACTACAACAAACAATAGTAAACTCAAATTTTCTACATATCATCTTTTGGAAGTCAAGCTGCACATATATAGACATTGGGTCTGACCCAAAGCCCAATAAGTCGACAGTAAGACTCTGACTTCAGTGGGTTTTAGGTTAGGTACACTGAGCATGCAGAATTCACAGATCATGTGGCTCTTCTCCACTGAGCCACTCTAAGCAATGATCAGATTTTTGAAGCAGTAATTATCACTTATGTCCAACAGGGTCTAGGGTCCCAGCCTCATGGGTGCTGCACTCTGATAACATGTTTCAGAGGGTAGCCGTGTTAGTCTGTATCAGCAAAAAGAACAAGGAGTTACTTGTGGCACCTCAGAGACTCACAAATTTATTTGAGCATAAGCTTTCGTGGGCTAAAACTGACTTCATCGGATGCATGCAGTGGAAAATACAGTAGGAAGATATATGAAACAATGGGTGTTGCCATACTAACTGTAATGAGAGTAATCAATTAAGGTGGACTATTAGCAGCAGGAAAAAAAAAACTTTTGTAGTGTTAATCAAGATGGCCCATTTCCAACAGTTGACAAGAAGGTGTGAGTAACGGTAGGGGGGGAAATTAGCATGGGGAAATAGTTTTTACTTTGTGTAATGACCCATCCACTCCCAGTTTTTATTCAAGCCTAATTTAATGGTGTCCAGTTTGCAAATTAATTCCAATTCTGCAGTTTCTGGTTGGAGTCTGTTTTTGAAGTTTTTTTGTGGAGTGTGCAACTTTGAGTGATTGAGAGGTTGAAGTGTTCTCCAACTGTTCTCTGAATGTTGTATTCTTGACAATCTGATTTGTGCCATTTATTCTTTGCGTACAGACTGTCTGGTTGGCCAATGTACATGGCAGAGGACATTGCTGGCATATGATAGCATATATCAACATTCATAGATGTGCAGGTGAATGACCTACTAGTGTGCTGATTGATTAGGTCCTTATAGCAAGTGGTTACCTGCTCCTGCCTGAAAGGAGTTAAAAGCCAGCCCTTGGAGAGGGTGGGGCTGGAAGCCTGGGCTGATTGGGAGGCGCCTCAACTGTGCCATGCCCCAAACAGCCTCAGGCTGGCCCTCAAAAGTAGGGACGAAAGGGGCAGACACACAGCTGTCTCTGGTCGAGAGGGAGCAAGCCTGGCGTGCCTAGGAAAAAGGGTACTGGAGTGAAGCAGGACTGGGCAAGCCAGAGGAGCAGGGAGCTCCCAGGCTGCACGGCCTGGTTAAGCCTAAAGGGTACTGTAGAGAAGGTAGCAGGTCCGAATCCCCTTGCCTGTGATAGTGGCTTACACTGGCAGTCTGCCCCAAGAGTGGGGCTAGATGGTGACTAGCAGTAGCCGCAGACTGAGGCAAGGTGGGGTTAGTGGGTGGGAAGACCCAGAACCTGAAGAATGTGGCATACTGCTGGGAGGGCAGCACCCCAGAGAAAGGGCACCAGGTCCAGGAGGGACACAGGGAGCCAGCAGTAGCGATCATCGGCCGACAGAGGGCAATCCAGAGGGGCGGTGAGCTAATTCCCACAGACGACCAAGGAGGCACCGAGGAGGTGAGTCTGCACTACTAGCATCTATACCACCGCAGTCCCCTGAATAGATATGTGGACAGAGTTGGCAACAGGCTTTGTTGCAAGGATAGGTTCCTGGGTTAGTGTTTTTGTTGTGTAGTGTGTGGTTGCTGGTGAGTATTTGCTTCAGGTTGGGGGGCTGTCTGTAAGCGAAGACTGGCCTATCTCCCAAGATCTGTGAGACTGAGAGATCATCCTTCAGGATAGGTTGTAGATCCTTGATGATGTGCTGAAGAGGTTTTAGTTGGGGCTGAAGGTGACGGCTAGTGGCGTTCTGTTACTTTCTTTGTTGGACCTGTCCTGTAGTAGGTGACTTCTAGGTACTCTTCTGGCTCTGTCAGTCTGTTTCTTCACTTCAGCCAGTGGGTATTGTAGTTGTAATAATGCTTGATAGAGATCTTGTAGGTGTTTGTCTCTGTCTGAGGGGTTGGAGAAAATATGGCTGTATCTTAGAGCTTGGCTGTAGACAATGGATCGTGTGGTGTGGTCTTGATGAAAGCTGGAGGCATGTAGGTAAGTATAGCAGTCAGTAGGTTTCTGGTATAGAGTGGTGTTTATGTGACCATCCCTTATCAGCACTGTAGTGTCCAGGAAATGGATCTCTTGTGCGGACTGGTCCAGGCTGAGGTTGATGGTGGGATGCAAATTGTTGAAATCATGGTGGAATTCCTCAAGGGCTTCTTTTCCATGGATCCAGTTGATGAAGATGTCATCAATGTAGCACAAGTAGGGGCATTAGGGGACAAGAGCTGAGGAAGTGTTGTTCTAAGTCAGCCATAAAAATGTTGGCATACTATGGGGCCATGCGGGCACCCATACCAGTGCCGCTGATTTGAAGGTATACATTGTCCCCAAATGTGAAATAGTTGTGGGTGAGGACAAAGTCACAAAGATCAGCCACCAGGTTTGCCGTAATATTATCAGTGATACTGTTCCTGACAGCTTGTAGTCCATCTTTGTGTGGAATATTGGTGCAGAGGGCTTCAACATCCATAGTGGCCAGGATGGTGTTTTCTGGAAGATCACCATAGATTGTAGTTTCCTCAGGAAGTCAGTGGTGTCTCGAAGATTGCTGGGAGTGCTGGTGGCATAGAACCTGAGGAGATAGTCTACATAGCCAGACAATCCTGCTGTCAGGGTGCCAATGCCTGAGGTGATGGGGCATCGGGGATTTCCAGGTTTATGGATCTTGGGAAGCAGGTAGAATACCCCTAGTCAAGATTCTAGGGGTCTGTCTGAGCAGATTTGTTCTTGTGCTTTTTCAGGGAGTTTCTTGAGCAGATGGTGTAGTTTCTTTTGGTAACTCTCAGTGGGATCAGAGGGTAATGGCCTGTAGAATGTGGTATTAGAGAGCTGCCTAGCAGCCTCTCATTCATATTCTGATAATAGCTCACCTTAATTGATTACGCTTGTCACAATTGGTATGGCAACACCCATTTTTTCATGCTCTCTGTGTAGATATATTTTCCTGCTGTATGTTCTACTGCATGCATCCTATGAAGTGGGATTTAGCCCAAGAAAACTTATGCTCAAATAAATGTGTTAGTCTCTGATAATATGGAGTGACAACATGAACCGTTTCCTATTGACTATATTTAGCAGAGCATTTGCTCTCCAGGACCATACTAATTGACAGCTTCATGCAGGCAATGCATGTGGTAAACACTTTGTTGCTCTAGACACAGAAGGAAATGATATTTTATAAAAGAAAGTAAAGTAAGTTAATTGGTAACTGTTCATTAGCCATGAAAAGGACAATAGCCTTGTGGATAGGTGGCCTTGTGACAAAGGCACTTGGGTTCAATTCCTAGCTCTGCCTCAGACCTCCTGTGTGATCTTGCCCCCATCACTTGTGGCCAGCTTGTTAAGATATTTAGGCACCTAATGGTGCAGATAGGCATCTAGTGAGATTTTCTACAGCACTGAGGCCCCTCATTCCCATTAACTGGAATTAGCGGTCTAGCACTTTTGAAAATCCCAGTAGCCCCCTATCTGCATGTTTAAGTGCCTAAATACCTTACAAATCTGGCCTTTAGGGCCTGATCCAAGCCCACTGAAGTCACTGGAAAGACTCTCATTGATTGCAGTGAGCTTTGGTTCAGGCTCATGTCTGCACCTCAGTTCCTCATCTCCACAAAGGGATAATAATATTTCCTTTGTCTGTCTGTTTAGGGTACAAGCTCTTCCTGGCAGGCTGTCTCTCACTAGCACAACAGGGCCTGATGGAGGCACTGCTGTAGTACAAATAATCAACATTTCTTTAAAAGGGAGTCATTATCTCAGTTTCTCCATTTTCCTCTAGTTCCTCCTTATAAATACAAAGAATTGGCAGGTGCCACCCCTCCCTTCTGTCTCTTTGCATCAGGTACATGCCTTTTTTCGAATCAGAAATAGCTTAGTGAGCTCTTCAGGGCTGGCACTGTGTGGCCCTTGTGCAAAGCACTATAGAACGATAATATCTAGTCATTTTAACAAGAAAGTACTAAAACGGGCTAAAGGATTTCTCTGAAAGAGAAAAGAAAAACAGAGAAATCTATATTTTTCCCTGGAAAAAAATATTAATTACCCCTAAAGGGCTACTCTCAATTCTCTTTTAAGGACCCCCACTGATCTTAAAGCTGTCGTGCCTGCAAGGGAAAACGATAAATAGGCCTCTGACATTCTTATTTCTTCAACTGATTGGTGTAACAGGGAGTTATTTGTTTTAAGAAAAACACACACACATAATCATGACTTTTCACTTATTCGGCGTACGAGTCTCTGCATGCTCCCGATGGCAGAGACAGAGTGTGATAGATATCGCTCTCACTTGGAATACACATCATTTATTTCTATTGAAATATGAATAGAGGCCAAGTCCGGAGATGACAAGTGCATGTTTATTCTAGGACAGGGTTATGGAGTAAATTTATAACACTAGGAGTCATATTGTGTTAGGCCCTTGTCCAGGTGCTCAAGGTACACAGAGAACTCAAGGAGCTCCTCTTCATCTGGTAACTCCCATGCAAAGACCAAACAAAATGGGAACAGTTGTGCTCAGACTTGCTAACTTCTACAAAGAAAGGGAGAAAAGGAGGCACGTGGAAACAGGGCCAGAGCCCCATACTTTCTCTTCCACTCTAGGCAGCAGAAATGGATGTTGGAGGAAAGCACATGCTATATCCTCTTCTAGGCCACATCATGTCTGCATTGTCTGAAAGCTTGAGGAAACCTCTGCCTTGCTGTAATGCAATAGCCTTTTCCCAGAATTTGAGCCAGGGAAGTGAACACCCACACTGCCCTTAATGGGGCCTGGGGTTGCATGTCACAGTTTAATGCTAACAGTCTCCTAGAAGAATGCAGCTTTCTATGACATGATTCTTGAAACATAAGAACAGCCATACTGGATCAGACCAAAGGTCCATCTAACCCAGTATCCTGTCGTCCAACAGTGGCCAGTGCTAGGTGCCCTCAGAGGGAATGAACAGAACAGGTAATCACCAGGTGATCCATCATCTGTTGCCCATTCAAAACATCAAAAAAGAAAGATGCATTTAGAAAAGCCTTCTCACTGACCCTGAAGATACTGGGATGTGTAGCATAAAACAACAGACTAGGTTCCTAAGAAGATTCAATTTACATACTAGTACTTGAGTTTCAGCAACAAACTGTGAGCATTTTGAGCTAGCGTATGTGTGTCACTATGCCATTTTTGTCATGCTAAATAAACCAGTTGACTGGGTAGTAAGAAATGCAATTCAATAGGTCATTTACTTGGACCCAATCCCTAGAATCCTTAAGTATTTGCCCTCTTACCAGGGGCAGCTCTAGGGATTTTGCCACCCCAAGCACGGCAGGCAGGCTGCCTCCAGCAGTTTGCCTGCGGAGGGTCTGCTGGTCCCGTGGCTTCGGTGGACCGAAGCCGCGGGACCAGCGGACCCTCCGCAGGCAAGCCCTGCCTGCCACCCTTGCAGCGCCGGCAGAGTGCCCCCCCCAGCTCGCCACCCCAATCACGTGCTTGGCATGCTGGGGCCTGGAGCTGCCCCTGCCTCTTACAGTAGCTCGCTTTGACAGTTTGAATGCAATGAAAGGATCCAGACTGCCATTGCCAGCAACTGACGTCTTCTGTGTATCCTCACAAAGCAGAATGGCTTTGGGAGCAAGATGGAAAATCTCCCAGTTGTGACAAAGTTCCTCCTCTACCTTGGTGGGTCCTGCGCTTATTGGCAGATTTGTTCACCTCAGTGATCTTCCCCTTTTGTGGAACCCACAGTCTGGGTCAGCTCCCCCTGTGTCTGATCAGGAGTTGGGAGTTTGGGGGATCCCAGGCCCGCCTCTACTCTGGGTCCAGCCCAGGGCCCTGTGGAGCACGCTGCCTATAGCGCCTCCTGTAACAGCTGCATGAGCTACAACTCCGGGCTACTCCCATGGTCTCCCAAAATCTCTACCAGACCCTCCCTGGTGTCTGATTAACACTTTTCCCTCTCAGTCTCCAGCAGTACACTCTCTCACTCTCAGCTCCTTGCTTCTGCTCCCAGCTCCTCTCACACACTCCTTCTCTCCTGGCTCCTCCTGCCTGACTGGAGTGAGCTCCTTTTTAAACCCAGGTGCCGATTAGCCTGCCTTGATTGCTGCAGGTGTTCAATTAAAGTAGCTATTCTACTGCCTTCTAGAAAGATCTTAATTGGCTCCAGGTGCCTTGATTAACCTGGAGCAACTGCCATTTGGTTACCAGGGTACTAGGGATTTGTTTAGCCTGGGGCTAACATACCTGTTTCTCAGTACTTTACTGTAGCCATCTGGCCTTGCCCCATCACACAGTCCAAAGGTCTCCAGCTTGTTTTGAATGCCCATTCACTCCTCAGCCTCTCAGTTGAGCCTGCCCACAAGAGTGTCAATTTTAATGTGATGTGAGCACTTGGCTGTGAGGAATGGGCCTCAGACCACCAATTCTTTTAGCATAGGCCATCGAACAGCCATCCATTGGTAAAACTTCTCAGGGATATATTTGGTTGTTCTAGGTGATATGAAATTAGCCCAGCAGGATTTGACTAGCAATGAACCAGTCCTCTTATGTAGGGGATTCTGCAAGCCTCCAAGTCCTTCCCTACCAGTGTCCACAAGGTCAGCCTCCAACAACATTCAGAGGAGACCTCACATCCTTCTAGCAGTTCCTTTTCCCCAGGCATATGAGGTCCCCCATTCACCACTGGCTGATTTCAGGGGCAGCTAGGGTCTGCCATCCTGTTCTGTGCTGGAACTGGGGTGTTAGGATCCTGCCTTCCTTGGGTGTAAATTATTCAGAGAGCCATCTGACAGGATCATTGCTGCCCGGTCCTAGAAAGGAACTTAACTGACAGTGGAGGCTGCAAAATAGCTGTTGGCAGCTATTCTGAAGAACCAAGGAGACCTGGAAGGAGCGCTGAGTCTCAAAAAGGGGCAGAGACAGGCCTTCTTCCTCACCCTGCTCCTGGGTATCTAATAGCAGGAGAGGAGAGATTGGGGGGAAGTAGTTGCAGGACACATGTATGGGCTGGGGCTTATTTAGGGGCAGGATAGTGGACTGGGGTTGTGCAGATGTATTGATTCTTGCAGTTGCACTAGAACTCATACTCTCCCTCCCCTCAATTTTGGGTGAGTTTGGAACATTATGGGAACAGTTCTCACAGCCCTAGTCACCGCCAGCCCATGCTGGATTTGAACAACTGATCTAAGGCCCAACCCTATATTCGTTAACTTCATTGGGAGTGTGTAGTGGGCAAGACATGCATGAATGGGCCCCAAGAAATAACAGATGCCATGGGCCTGATTCTCATTTACCCTAAGGCCACCTTACACCACTCACAACAAAAACGGGTCTCTGAATATGTCTCTGCATGTATTAATATGCTTTGCACTCAGGCAGTGCAGAGGTGCCATAAAGATGTCCTAAAAAAGTCATCTGATGATTTCCCCCAGCATGATATATATAGCAGTCATAGCTGTGTCTGTGCCATCCCCTTCTGGTCCTCCCCCACCATCCCCAAATCAGCATAGAGATCATGCCAATGTCATAGTGCGTGAGGCAAGGGTCATGGCTAGAGTTGTGTGTGTTCTGTTGATCTTTGACCAGCATCACATCATCTAGGGAGTCATTACAAGCTGCTGTAGGTTACAGCCGCAATACAGTATGTGTTATACTAGCAGCCATATCAGACCCCAGCTGCCCAAGCTAGCCGGAGGAAACAAAGGTGACATATAGCTACCTCTGCTCCCTCCCACGTCCTGCATCAAGTGCATCTTAGCCAGACCCGGGGATCAGGGCCGGGCAGTTTTAGCTGAAGAGTGCCTTTTCATACCTGCAGAATTCACCCACTTACTTTACATTTCCCACCTGCCCGTGTAAATTCCTTTCAAAGGCTGCATAGCTGGTACACAGCATTTTAGCGAATCGGCTTCCTAGTTTTTCTTTTAGTCTAAAGGAGAAACATGATGATACATACATGTGTGTAATGTAGCACAAAGGCATGCTTACTGAGGCATACAACCAGGATGTGTCAGTTAAAAAAAAAAAGACTAACCTGTTTCTTCTGTAGCCATATATAGAAATTATACCTAATTGTTATTTAGATCACAGAGGATTTATATGAAAATATAGATTTCTGTTATATTCTGCATGTTGCTGTGCTAGGTTTCCTCCGGATTATTCAACTGCAAATAAAAACACACTCATATATAAAAATAAAGCAGCTGTTACCCTTGGTGACGGTTACTTTTTTTCCTGGGTCTCATACATTTGCTTTTCAAGTTTATTTTAATTCTCAGTCACAGAGATAAGCTACATAAATGAACACTGAGAAGGAAACTACTTACAACTGACACACTCATATAAATATGTTACTTAACAACAAACAACAACAACAACAAAAACCTTTCCATTTCTACCAGTGAAATGGCTACAAATGAGTTGCCATTAACTTTTGTTACTTGAGTAGGTGCCTGTAAAGGGCCAGGTGGTGTTTATGCAGATGAATGAGCATGTTACAATGTGTTCTTCCTTTTGGATAAAACATTAGTGTATCAGATGTGACAAATCAGATGTTCATCTTCCGCACTCCTGCATTATTTTACATTGAGAATTAGATAATGTGCTGGCTTAGCTTTTTGCTTCGGCTTCTCCCCACCCATTCTTCCTGAGAATATGTTATATATAAGTTCTCCCAACACTCTGCATAATCATAGCTTCACGGTGTGTCTAACCAGCTAGGTACTATGGTAATTGTAATATTTATAGATACCATGCTTTGCATTAGACAGAATATACTCAGCCTAACACACAACGTTACTGTTGTGAACCAGACATAATACAACTCTGCATTCAATGGAGGATCTTTAACAAAGCATTTTTCCCAGTAAAGGAGCAGGAAGCTCTCTTTCCCCAGCATAGAGCTGCAAGAGCAACATTATCAGAACATTAGAATAGGATATAAGAGCTCAGCCATGGTACCAAGTTTCCTTGGCAGTTTAAATGACAGTGTCATTATTTCTTTGTGTTCTATCCCTATGCTGCTAGATTATGCCAGGTTTCCAGTCAGAGTGGGCTGAATAATTTTCATCAAATAATGGGTTTGATTGTCATATTTTTCAGATTCTGCTGTGAATATTTTTCCCATTATTTGCTCTGACAAATCAATGTTACATTGTTATTTTGGGCTAGACCCTGTGCTCTGTGCACATGCCTCAGAAAGTCCATCCTTGTACCATCAGAGAAAATTGGCAGGTCTAGGAGGAAAGATGTGACCTCATCTTTACCAAGGTAAGAGTGAAAATTATAAGTTTCCAATGTGTGCTAATCAGACGTTTTTAAAGTTTGGGGGCCAAATGGATCTCATTAGAGTTACATCACTAGAGATTAACTTGGCCCATTATTTTCATAGAACCAGATACACATGGTGTTCTACAGTAGCAAAAATACATGTTGAAAACACAAAACAAACTCTGTAGCTCCTACAGCCTAAAGGTAAAAACAGGTGCAAGAAAGTGAAAGCACAGAGCAGTACATGGGCTTCCTGGGTTTTAAGGAAGGATTTGAAGGAGATGCTTGGTGAATTTTGACTTACAGGCTGTTCCACTGTAAAGGATTAAATGAAAAGAAGCATGAAGTCAGGGAGAAGCAAAGGAATCATTTGAGAGGATAGGGAGCATGGAAGGGTGGAGGAGACAGGAATGGAGCTGTAAAATGCTTTCAAAGTGAGGATGAGAAACTTGAACTCAATGACAGAGGCAGTGCAGAGTTTTAAGAGGAGTAATATGGCCAGAGTGGTGCGAGAGGTGATGACTCAAGGTTGAGTACTGAAATCACTTTGGTGAAGTGTTCAATGGGCATGGATGATGTTGCAAAATAGGCCATCATGAGATGCTACCTACATTTTTAATTTGCATTAGCAATGAAAAATAAGTAAATCTCCGTTCTGACTGAATTATATGCATTTCTTCAGCAGAAAGCTGATCTTCAGGTTCATAATTTTCCTCATCTACCAATTTGCCATTGCCTCTGTGTAAGCAAATTACAGCATAGAAAAACACTACAGAATAATTACTTAAGATATTCCTCTCACCATAAAATATGTACAGTTATGTCTTTACTAGCTTCACTTTGCTTGAGTGACATCAACAAAATACTATGTAACTGCTTCAGTTAAATGCATAGCTCATTTCTGTCTACATCTTTTAGGGAACATGTTCAAGAGTATTTAAAATCAAGACTGGAAAAAGATTTCTCATGATGGAAGACAGCAGCTTTGGTTCCTGTAATTGTATTGTTTTGTCCAAGGCTGATACGGTAAAACAAAGTGGCTTTGGGACAACAGTCACAATACCGGTGTGGTCTCACAATCATGTACCACTCAGATGTCTCAGTGCAAGTTCTGCAAGATGGCCCATAGGATATCCTAAATTCACCTTGTGGTTGCAGAAGAAAAGATATGTGACATACAGTAGGCACTCATTTCCATTCTACTTTAGACTGCTTTATATTGTCCTGTTATATTTACCCCATTTCATAACATTGTCCTCAGGAGCTGGTAATGCCCAGTCCATATCGAGTACCAATTCCAAAATGCTTTGTCACTTGTTTATTTCAGTATACATATAAAATGATAGAAATGAGTCATATGCAAAATTGTTGTTGTTAGGGCAGGATGAATAGTAAAACAAGTGATTCATAAATATTTTCACAAATAAAAGCAGTGAGTTTGGTTTGTGGGATTATATTATTCCTATTAGCAAGTGTTTTAATCAGACAGCAAGTGGGTATTTATGAAAATATTTACAAATCCCACAGGTTTCACAAATTTATCTGTTATTCATCTGAGAATTCATACCCAGTGTGCATTACTTACTACTCATTCTTCTATTTAAAATGTTTTGGTCATCCAATCAGGGAACAGAAATATCATCATGAGACTTAGGTGACCAAGAAAGTAACACAAACTGCTAATAGTTGAAGTAAATAGCTTGCAAACAACTATGAAAATTCTTCATCCTTTCAGTGAATATTTATAATTAATACATTTGATGGAAACCAGGAATGGTTTATGACCTAAAAAGAAGCTAAATCTGTAATATTATTGACAATGAATAAAGTAGAGAAACATTAGTTTCATGTCCTACCTCACCAAATACAATCCCTTCCTCCTTTGGTTTAAAGGCCTCTGGTGACAACTTTATTGTATTATTTAATTATATAAAACCTTAATTTAATCAACACAGCTTCCCTGAGCCCCTCAGTTCTTATGGTCTCTTCCCTGTAAGATTAGAGGCCTGTGAGCACTGTTAACCCCACCAATTAAGTCACAGTCCTATCACCTTCCCTTCCTCTCCTGTAGAGAGTCAAACTCACCCATGATTGTGCCTCATGCCAGTGAAGTCCCAGCCTACATGTGTAAACCTGTTTCTTTCTTTAGTCTTATTCCTCCCCTGGGCTTTGGGACCATACTCCATGACCTACACAATCCTGTGCCTCAGGAATGTTAGCTCCTTATCAAACCATTCACTGCCACCCCACCACAGTAACCAGAAGGACCTCACCAGCTGAGTGCTGACCTCCTCCAGAAAAACACTGTTGCCCCACTCAGAAAAAAGTACTGGCCCACCCTGTATAACTCCAGGTGTTTTACACTAATCCAATCATGCTTCAGCACCTGGTATCCTAGGTCAAGCCTGAAATTGCCTATCTATTTTACCTCCCTTTTAAGATTTCTTGACTTTCAGTAGCCTTCAAGAGCCCACCAAATCCACAGGGGAACAATATTTAAACTGGGACTTATTCCTGTAGAATCTTTGCCTTCACCATAGTTATCCCCTGTGCAGGTCACCAGTTATGCTTCCCCTCCCCCCCACACCCACACTTTCTCTCTCTCTCTCTCTCAATGATTTGCATGAGGGAACTGGTCACAACTCCCCAGTTCTCAGCAGCCCAGCCCTAGTGTAAGATAAAACTGCAGGGATGGGAAGCAGGGGATCTGGGGACAGTTTTAACTTACATCACTGGCTTAAAAACCTCTAGTGAAGCCTTCCTCCACCATGCCCTTACCCCTGCCACTGTCCCTTGCTATTCTCAGTACACTCCATCCCTCCCCTTCAGACCTGCAGAGGTTCCCTCGACACAGGAAGCAATCTTTGGCTATTTCAGGATCATTTTGTGCCCATTTAAGTACAAGTGGCTCAAAATGAACTTGGTGGCTGAAAAACCCAGCACACACCTGTGGTGGATGAGCCTGGCCATGACTCCATATGTAGGATTTGGCTCTAAAATGGGACATACATTCCTGCTTTTCTCTAAAAGTAGATTGTCAATTGAGGTGACATTTCATCCAATGATGGAGTGATTATACACACTTCAGCCTGAACTCTGGCCACATAGGAATGTCACCCTTCAATCACCCTCTCCTAAACTACTCTCACCCAACACCCACAACTATTAGTGTTGCGAAGTGTATTCTACTAAAGGAGTGTGTGCAGAAGGCAAGACGGTGGGCAGAGTTCATCTTATTGTATGTGGTATATGTCACTAGTGGTGATGGTGTGGCATATGTTAGTGAGTGGAGGAGCAAAGAGTATGTACAGCTGAGTGACAACTTGTTTTCCTTGCTTTTGGCATTGATGTCAGGCATGTTGTGTGTGTAGCAACCCTAAACAATTTAATAAACAATGATTTTGTGCATTCATATATTAAAGAAATAGTGTGTTGCCAGGGCTTGACCTGCTTTTGGATAGCTTGAATATGGTGCCACAGGGGTTACTTCAAAAAATAGTTCCTTTCGAAGACGAGCCTTAAGTGAAAGCTCTTAGGGAGGAGGAACTCACCCCTGCCCAACTCCCCAGTGCTTTTGGGTAGCACTGCCCAGAGTACCACACACTGAGGTATTGCCATTACTGTCATCAAGCGCCACTGGAGCCTGGATGTCTGCTACAAGGAGGGAGGAGGAGTGGGCGGGGGGAGATTCAGCCAAAGTTTAGCCTGGCTGCTGTCCCACTGGAGTCAGGTAAACTACTGCTTCCTCTGCTAATCAGCCCCCACAACGTTACTGGTTTAACCCAACCACTCCCAGAACAGGAATGGCCCACAAAGCCCCTGCTCATGGCATTTACTTGCAGGAGACCTCTCCCATAGTACTTCAGGGAAGAAGCCTGGTAAACAGTAACCCACCCACATGAAGCAGGAGACTGCATTATATAGGGGTTTGTTCATATCAATGACTCTCAGCTGTCTGAAAATTTGTTAGTCCTGAAGGATGGGATTATGTTCACACATCACATGAAACCAAAAATTTTGTGTTTTGAACAGAGGATTAAAGAAGTAGACTACCGGTAAAGTGGTTGTTGTTTATTGTTTAGGAAATCTTGTTGTGAAAAGTGAATAGATATTTTATTCTTTGCCGTTAAATCATAAGACTCTGGTATGGGGTTTTGTCTATTTCACATGATGCTGGTAGTGGCAATAACATGGTGTTTTCAACTTACCCAGCTAAAAATCAGAGTGGAGAAAAATTGCTAATGAAACAGCCATCACTTTATCTTCTTATGCAATACCCAGATTGAAAAACCCCTGAGTTATCAATCTCTTTATAAGACTTACTCGAATTTGGGGCAACACTGCAGGTCTCAGCATGTATAACCATGATTTCTGCTAACTGGTCACAGCCTAGTATTTTCACACCTTTTTTGTACTAAATGCTTAGAACTGATCACTCTACTAGAAGCTGTCACCATGACACCTTTATTTAAAATTTTAACACAAAGCATTAGAAATGAATTTCAAAATATTCTTTTGCTGTTTGTATTTCAATAAAATTCCTGCAGCTGAATCCCATTAGCTTTTTATACAATTAAACACACACGTCTAACTGTTAAGGTATAAATTCAGCTGGTCACATACACACTGCATTTCTAGTCTGAACAAATCTTGGGTGTCTTATAATAATTACACAAATATAAAAATATATGTGTATAGTAATGAAGTGTTGTAGATTGCAAACAGCTTTTTCCCAGTTTAGAGCAAAGGATAACTATGGGGGAAGTGAGACACTGAGCTTTGCTAATAAATAATTCTCAGAAATATCAGCTCTCAATTTACTACTTGTACACAATGGGCCAGTTGAAACTTGTACGATGATCCAATTTGCCACAGCTCTTGTTTTTAGTCTTTGTGAAGCTGCTGTGTGAGCACAGTGGGAGCCACTAGCTTGTATCCCTGGAGTCAATCAGTGGACTTTTGTTTCCTGCTGGTCAAAAGTATCAGGTGGCTTTGAGAGTCTAATTATCAATGAAAAATTAAATTCAATACAGAGACATGGCCAGGAGTTGCCCCCTGCCTCGTCCTCTTATTTATGTGGTTTGAGTATTGAGTTATTTGTTAGAATTCAACAAATATTCTAGCCAGATTAGGAAGGAAGAAGGGGGACATAAACCTTCATAGCCAGAAGGATAATTGATTGTTACACCAGCAGATTTCTGCTTTCTTTGCAGAGTAAGGTGCACAATTCTAATTATTATGAACTATCTCAGTTAGCAAATTATCAAGGGGGGTCTCGTTAAGAATTGTAAAGCCAAGTTTATCTCAACATTGCTCCATCATTTACTGGCCATGGGAAAGCTTAGTTTAGGCAAGATATGTTGATGAACTATCAGACCAGGTATCTACATAAGTTACCTTTCAAGGAAATGGAACAAATAAATGTATTTCAGCTTTCATGCACATTGATTGCTATCAAAAAATTTACAAAAGGAAAAGAACTCTAGCACTGGTTTTGTTTCTATTAACCAAAGGGATCTAAGTGAGAGATTATTTTCCAGAAGATGTACTGTAGGAACCACATGAAATAGAAAAATATGAAGCAATTTCTAATTGAGTGAGATTACAAGTGAAAGCCATTTAAAAAACCAGCATTTGCCAACCATTGCTATAGAATCTCAACTATGTCTTATTCTAGAGATTGAGGAGAGGGGTAGTTGTGGTCATCTCAAATACTAGGTTTTGGTGGAGTTGAGGCAAATAAATGATCCAGTTTAGCCTTTTTATTATTTGTTAACAATTTACTGCCTATAGTGTGAAGGAACAACGTTACACTTGTGGGTTCCTCATGATCTGTTCAGTATGCATTACTCATGCAGTGTGATTGGTCACTCATTACTATATCTGCTTCAAAACAGAATGACAAACTTTTAAACCGGTCAATAACAAATGACAAAAGGCAAATTATGGCTAATAAATAATGATGGTGAATACTTCTGTTTACACATGAATGACCTTGTTTGCTTAGGAATGTGTATTAAGAACAGCCATTCCACAAACATTTGGGTGATCAAATCCCTTTTGTGCAAGTGTTCTTGCATAATACATCTTAAGGAAAGTGAACACGGCCGAACTGAACAGCCATGCAGAATTTTGTTCACAAACCCTGTTTTACTGTATTTGACCAGCTATTTGTGTGGCTACTGCTGACAAATATTAACTTTTAACAACAACTCTGTATGCACAGTTGACAGTCAGATTACACTTTGTTTTCTCGACGTTCCACATTTTACACCACTTTTTATTTACAAACTGATTTTTCATCTGCAATGTTGCTCTCCAAGTCTCTAAAAGAGAAAGACGTTGAACAGTGGTAGAAATGCCCTGTTTGTAACCCAGAGCAACCATTAGTATGGCAATACATTATTCAGATCTCTACACAAAAATCTAAGTGCTCACAACTAGATTTCCAGCAGTAAAGCAATAGCTCAACTGTGGGGTTATAGTTGTCTAAAACTGTTCCACATAACTGAGATTCTTTCCTGAAATACAGCACCATGGTTGATAAGGAGAGTGTTATATCTGAATTCCTCAGGCCATGACGGTTATCAAACCCATTCCCATTACACACACACACAATGTGCTGTATCAAGTCTGGCTCAGTTACACACAATGCAGGACCCATGAGGTGTGTGGGGGGGAGACAAGTGGCTTTATGCTCCAATTCTAGAGCTATCTGGGGGCCGATTTGGCCCCCACCACAAACTGAAGTGGCCCAGAGCTGCTCCAACTGCAACAGACCCCAAAGGGCCTTCTGGCAGCCAGAAGTAGCCACATGGATGCTGCACTCTGGCTTTGCTGGTTGTTCTCTACCACTGGCCAGCATACCCCCCCATACTAGGAGCTGTGAGGTGAGGTGTGTGAGGTGCTTATGCCAGATCTATGTTACTAGAGGACTTCCCTCAACTAGAGCCCTCAAAAGAAATCTTCAGCTGGCCAGTAAAGCCATCTTAAATCTGCTTTGTGCTCTTGGAGCAGGTCACTGCAGACTTCACAAGGCCAAAGATCTGGTCTAGAAAGATATAATTGTGATGGTTTTGAGAATACTATGAAGACATCCAACTAACACATAGTTAATTTTAATAAAAAGAAAAAAATCACTGCAACCCAGGGGCGGCTCTAGCTTTTTTGTTGCCCCAAGCACGGCCGGCAGGCTGTCTTTGACGGCTTGCCTGCGGGAGGTCCCCAGTCCCGCAGATTCGGCAGCTTGCCTGTGGGAGGTCTGCCAGTCCCACTGCTTCGGCGTACCCGCTACCCTCGCAGGGACCGTCAGGGTGCCCCCCGCAGCTTGCCGCCCCAGGCACGCACTTGGAGCACTGGTGCCTGGAGCCACCACTGCTGCAACCCCAAGTTGTCACTAGTGAATGGTTTTGATTTGCTTATAGCCATTGATTTCCTCAGCCATTCAAAAACAATAAGTATTTACCTGATTTCTTTCATCCCAAAGTGCTTTATAAATATATATACACAGGGATCACTTCAAGCTCATCCCTCAGTCATATGCAACCACCACTAATATGAAGCATTGCAACTGTTATATCTTCAAAAGCTCTCTAGGAGTGGAAACAAATACCATAGCCAAATGAAACTGAGAAGGATATTTGCACGGGGAAAAAAATGTGACATTTCAATTGAAATGTCACTAGTACACCAGGCTAACATCTCTACCCTTACAGAAAGATACCTGGGATCCTTTACTACCCAGCATGGTCTGGACTTCACTTTTCAGTCTATCATCTGATGATCTCAAAGCAATTTACCAGAGTTAGTAAGAACTGTTATTCCCATTTTACAGACGAGATTAAGGTGCAGACAGATTCAGTCACTTGACCAGGCCCACACACATTCAGAAATAGAACCCAGATCTCACGTGACTCAATCTCTTGCTCTAAACCATCAAACAAAGCTGCTTCCCCAGGGAATGAATGTACACAGCATTCCAGAAAAGGTCACCTCCACAAGACAGTACATTTGAGTACAATCATGGCAGTTATGATTGGCCCTGAAGCTAGAAAGAGAGGCCATTCCAGCCAAAGTCTTGGTGGCAAGTGGCAGGGAATTCTTGGTGAATGGCCCACATCCCTGGAATTCCCTCTTACAATGCACCAAAGCTGAAGCTTGCCAGCTTTAAAGGCACAACAAGCCTCTTTAGCTGGCAGTTTTGCTGGCCAAACAAGATGGTTATTTATTTTAATTTTGTACAAAGCATCCAGGTACCTCCTGATGGATCCATGATAAATTAGAATATAAAGGAAGCTGGACATGGCCAAATCATAGCAATATGTTGTTCTTGGAATAGGTAAGCTTGGCTCTTTTACTTGAAGTGGCTATTCCTGATTGCCTTTGTCATAAACAGATAGTTAAGGGTTAATGTCTCTTTTACCTGTAAAGGGTTAAGAAGCTCAGTATACCTGGTTGACACCTGACCAGAGGAACAATAGGGGAACAAGATACTTTCAAATCTTGGTGGAGGGAAGTCTTTGTTTGTGCTCTTTGTTTTGGGGGTTGTTCGCTCTTGGAACTAAGAGGGACTGGACATCAGTCCAGGCTCTCCAAATCTTTCTAAACCAGTCTCTCAGGTTTCAAAATTGTAAGTAACAGCCAGGCAAGGCGGATTAGTTTTATTTTTGTTTTCTCAACTTGTAAATGTATTTTTTTTTGCTGAGAGGATTTTACCTCTGTTTGCTGTAACTTTGAACTTAAGGCTAGAGGGGGGTTCCTCTGGGCTATACGAATTTGATTACCCTGTAAAGTATTTTCCATCCTGATTTTACAGAGATATTTTTTATCTTTCTTCTTTAATTAAAAGCTTTCTTTTTAAGAACCTGATTGATTTTTCATTGTTTTAAGATCCAAGGGGATTGGATCTGGACTTACCAGGGATTGGTGGGGGAAAAGAGGGAGGATGGTTAATTTCTCCTTGTTTTAAGATCCAAGGGTTTTGGATCTGTGTTCACAAGGGAATTGGTGAAGTCCCTCAAGGCCACCCTGAGAGGGGAGAGTTTTAGGGGGACAGGAAGTGCTCCAGACACTGACTTCTGGATGGTGGCAGTGTACCAGATCTAAGCTAGTAATTAAGCTTAGAAGTGTCCATGCAGGTCCCCACATTTGTACCCTAAATTTCAGAATGGGGAAGGAACCTTGACAGCTTTGTACAGCCCTTTGCAGCTCACTGATAAGAAAGTTATGCGCAAAAATCAAAGGGGGTGCTGCTTTACACTACTTTCTTGTAATTATAGGACCCAGTCGCACAAACACTTATCCATACACTGATTTAAAAGAGGCTACTCATGTGAGTAAAGACTAAAAACCCGGGTAAGAGTTTTCAGGGTCAGTCCCAAAGTTGGCTAGTGTGTTGTACTTTATATCACAAGCGCATCCCATAACCTTTCCTTTCCTGCCCGCTAAACACCACTTCCAACATTTAGCCCTGAAATCTAGCCATGACACATTACTGAAATAAGCCAAACTCCATAAAATAAGTAGACGAAATCTGGTGTTCATGGGGAGCAAAAGCTGTTGGAAAAATGTTTATATGAATGTTTTTTTAGGTTCTGTTCTTCTTGACATAAGAACTAGAACACCCCAAGATAGCTTTAAATGCTATTTAAGGTTGCAGCATACATTTTATGTCATAAATTATTAAATGACTTAATGGACAATGCATTAGAAAGAAAACAGGCAAATTACAGAATAATTTAACTGTTGCAAAGAAACACAGCAACTTGCAGGACGTAAAACACTCTATTTTGACACAGAATGCCTGAAGCTAAAGCAATTAAGGCTGCAAAATATTGCTGGCTGACATGATGTGTATGTAAATTTGTCATTCATTGGCAAGGGTTTGTAACAATCACAAGTAATGTGCACAATAAAACAATCCATGTGGTATAAAATGCTTTTTGCTAAGAGTACTCTAAAAATGGTGGTTATGTATCATTAGGCATATCATTATACATATCCTATTTGTTCATAACAAAAGATACATCCCCTTCAATGCAAGTTTCTCAAACAAAGCTGGCCCTTTTCAACATTATTTACTGTTATTTGTTTTCCAGATCATGAAGGAAACATTTTTAAATTTCTTTTTAAAAGCTGCTGTGAGTTTTCCACCAGAGAGTCAAACTCTAGTGAACAAGCCCCTGCAGGCTAGCTTAAAAAAGCTTGCAAACTCACTGTAATTCACCCGTTAGGCTAGAGAAGAAGGAGAAGCTTGAAAGATGCCAATACTTATATATTTGAATCAGTTGTTTTATCTAAAATTGAGACCAGTGAAGGAGACAAAAAGACCTTGTGAGCCCAGATCAAAAATAGTACATTTAACTGTCTACATTTTAGATCTCCACTTCAAACTCAGACAATACTAATGTGGATAGGGAAAAAGACCCATGATGCCTAAATTTAGCACCACTTTTATGGGAATGATGTTCTTCCACCACTGAAGGAAAAATAGTCCCCATTACCTAAATATAGAACTGCATTTGGAGGTTCAGAACTAACTGTGAAATCCTGGTCTCATTGAAGTCAATGGTGAAATTTCCATTGTTTTCAATGAAACCAGGATGTTGTGATGTGACAGATCTTGAGCCATTTCCCATTATAATCAATGGGAGTATATTCATTGACTTCAGTGAGAGCTGAATCAGCAGGAGAATTGCTTGTAAAAGATTATAAAATAAGGCGTCATATGGTACAGAGCTATTTATAATGAAACAACTTTTTCAGTCCCTTTATTACAGCTTTCATAATTGTCCCTTCAAAACAGATCAGCTAATAAAGACCAATAAAACAATATTTATTTATAGACCAAACATTTTATTACATTAAAAAAATGTCAAGGTCTATTGGTCTTTCTCCACCTGTGTTTTTCTTCTGGATTTCTATAGTGAATTGAGTTAAGCTTTCCTTGGCCATACAATTTGGAAAGTCTTTTTTCTTAGGAGAGAAGTTGGTTCATGGCTCTGATTTCTGCAGAGGTCCTCATTCAGGAAAGCAGCCCTGTTCAGCCAAACTCTTAGAATTGTGCTTAACTGTAATAGAAATGCTATTCAGTGTTTTCCTGAAATCCTACATCCATTATCTTTGCTTTGTTTCCACCAATCTGTAGAAAACAAGTCTCATGTTCCATGGCAACCAAGAACATGCTGCCTCAATTTTCTCCATGCTGCCCCTTCTGCTTAGAACAGTTTCATTCCTCTTCTGCACCAGATGACCTCCTTTTTCTTTTTCAAATCCCTCCTCCATGATTTTCCCTCTTCTACTCACCAACTTTATGATCTGTGCTCAATGGACAATTGAGTGGGCTTTCTCTATAACCAACTTATTATCCTAACTGCTGTTGTAGGGCTAGATCAGGGGTGGGCAAACTTTTTGGCCTGAAGACCATAACTGGGTATGGCAATTGTATGGTGGGCCATGAATGCTCAGAAAATCGGGGGTTGGGGTGCGGGAGGGGGTGAGGGCTCCAGTTGGGGGTGCAGGCTCTGAGGTGGGGCAGAAAGGAGGAGTTCAAGGTGTGGGAGGGTACTCCGGGCTGGGATCGAGGGGTTCGGAGGGCGGGAATGGAATCAGGGCTGGGGCAGAGGGCTGGGGCATGGGAGGGTGTCAGAGGTGCAGGCTCTGGGTGGCGCTTACCTCAAGCAGTTCCCAGAAGCAGTGGCATGTCCCCCCCTCTGGCTCCTACACGGAGGCACGACCAGGTGGCTCTGCGCACTGCCCTGTCTGCAGAGACCACCCCTGCAGCTCCCATTTACCACAGTTCCCAGCCAATGGGAACTGCAGGGTCAGCATGCAGAGCCCCTTGGCTGCCCCTATGTGTAGGAACCAGAGGGGGGACGTGGCACTGCTTCCGGGAGCCATGCGGAGTGGGGCAACCCCTTGACCCCACTCCCCAGCTGGAGCGCCAGAGCAGGGCAAGTCCAAGACCCCACTCCCCATCGGGAGCTCAAGGACCGGAGTAAAACATCTGGAGGGCTGGATGCGGCCCCCGGGCCATAGTTTGCCCACCCCTGCTCTAGCCCATAGTGGCCATCCTTAGCAGTAGGCCTTCTGCCCAGCCCCAAGTAACACTAGTGAAGACATTCATCTCAACCCTCTTGTCTCCAACAGCAGACTAGCACAGACAGTCAAGTACCCTGTCATATATCGCCTGCTATAAGTTAGACATGAACATTACATGAAGTGTCTGCTAAATGTCAGACATCTCCCTCTTCTCCTATCCTACAAGGGAAGTGCCAGACTTTTTCAGACAACTAGCATTATGTATTACTCAATTAAAGAGAAAAAGTAAAATGGTATATCTGAGCCAGCATATAACAACACACACACACACACACACTCTCCTTTGCCTTCTCATATCAGAAGCATGAAATCTGTTCAGCATTCTCTAACCCTGACTCTTATTTGCTTGCCAATTTCTCCAAGGACAAGCAAAACAAGAACCACTCAAAAAAAAGGAAGTAAATAGAAAAAATAAAGATGAAAAGCCATTGAAGAAAGAAGTTACAGATTTAATCTGCCCACTTTTCTTCACGTCACCCTGCTTTGCGGTCATGTAATCCAAGATTCATAAGCAAATATGGCCATCCATTGCATACATCACTCTATAAACAGGAGGAGTCTCTCCAAACGCATGTGGTTCTGGGAGTGCACGCTTTTGGGAGATTAACTGACTGTTCATATCCAAATGTAAGCTGCAAAAGCATGCAACAATTTCTGATGTAAAGAATTTGGTATTCCTTTATATTAATTAAGGCTGTAACAATAAATAAGGATTATAGCAATACTAACTGGCTGGAATCTGGTAATTTCTTATCAGAATTTTACACCAAGCCTCCAGAAAAACACAGTAGCAGTTGCCTCTTCATTCTGGGCCTACATTCAAAGCCATTAAAAAGGCAATATTTACCATCTCTGCACCAACTGTGAGGAAACTACTAAGGATTATTTTTACTTGACACCTCGATATCTTGGTTATTTGTCCACCTGGTGTCCTTATCCATCTTTTTCCCCAAGTCCTTTTCTTCTAAGTCACTGCCATGGCTGAGGGAGTATGGGGTAAGAGGAGCAGTGAACTTTTAGACTATCTTTCCATACCAATAGAACATGCTGTGTATGCCTCTGTGAAGTACAGTATTAATCCCAATAGTGCCATAAAATATATATGACTCACTTGAGCCTTGTTCTCTAGTGAATTATGGACTATTATAACACTCATGGGATCAATATTAAGTCTCTTAAGAGACTATCACCTTTCCTTGGTTTTTTAATATAAAACTTCATTGAAACCTACCGTGGTTGACAGAAGAGACTTCAGATGGTGCACATTAAATCTATTTCTTTTACAGCTTCATTCATTTAGCTGATATTTGCCTCAGAATGCATTATTTCACATGTAGCATAAACATAAATTAGTTTGTAAGGGAGGTAAATATTTAGCAGATATTTTATTTAATAAATCTGATTAAACATATATTTCATCACTGAGCAGAAAGATTTTTACACATTTAAAAATTTATTTCTGTAGTAAGTATCCAATTAATAGGGTTTTAGCATGCAGACAGAATTTGTATTTATTGAAGAAAATGTGTTCTCATTATACTTTTATTCTCATGTTAGATTTATTGTGGACTCCATTATAATTTATTTTAGTGACTCAGTTTTCTAATTCTTTCTATTTACATGTCTCTTCCAACAAAAAAAATTATACATAAATAATACCTGACAACACTTTGCAGGTTCTCTCTATTTGTATGCTTTAATTCTCTGAGCATCTTGGAATTGAAGCATTGTGAACTACAAAGGAAATCTCTATGTGAGCTCTCTTACATGAAAAATTATCACTTTTATTTCCTTCTCTCTCTGCCACCCTTTCCAAGTTCCAGTTTACAGTACGTTAAAGCATGCAAAGTAATGGTACTGAAGCCAAATATCATGCGGCATTCCAAGTGGAAAGACTTGCTAAATACAGTTTCATTTTAAAACCCACTGTTGTCATTAAGTATCATTGGATAGCTTTCTTTCAGATGCATTGCAGCACATAGCTTTCCTCCTATTAACCACTACATTTAATTTTCCATAAGCTTTTTAGTTTGCCATTTGAGACATGTTTTATGTGCATTTTCCTCTGTTATTATGCAAACCTCTGCTGTTAACAATGCTAATAAACTGAAGCTTTTCAAAACCCTTAACCCAACCTGCTATAGTCTCCTCTACATGCTGTTTTTTCTGCAGGCTGGGGGCTTGTTCTACAGCAAGATTGGCCTATCAGAACACCAGCACATGTTTTAAGGAGTATAAGATGCAATACTAAGCAAGCATTCCCATGCATTTTGCTTTTCCCACTTTGCTTCTTGTAACAATGAGATCAGACTAAGAGTTATATGCAGTAGTTTCCTCAATTCTAAGAATGGTAGGATAGCTGGTCAATACAACCAATACAAATGAGCCTGATTCTGATCACAGTTACATGGCACAAATCCAGTGTAATCCCATGGAAGTCAATGGAATTACTCCCATGCAAAACCAGTATAAGTGAGTGGAGAATCAGGACCAATATTATGCAGTGGATTTTTCTTTCATTCTTCAATGAACCCTCTGCTGATGGAAAAAAAGTGACTTCATGTTAGATATCAGATCTAATTATTCCTGTTGGGCCAGCCCAGGGAAATGTCAACAGTGCATTGTAAGTGCTAATTGAGGTGTCCATGCTCTGCAGTAGATTTGGGATACAACATCCTGGACCGGTGTGATTAAGCATGTTTTAGAATACTGTACTATAATGAGCTTAGTCTCCATGGAAGAGGCACAGCTTTCCTGTGCACAATTCACGCTGCATTGGTCAATCCGCACACCACTACGCTAGTCCTATTTAAAGAAAGCTGAACCTGTTCACCCTTGGCCAATGGTAAAGACAAGCAATCTTCTTGTGGCCCTGCTGCAAGGTAACAGGTAGAGAAAATCCAAGGGAAGACCAGCAGGTTAAAGACAAAATACAAATCTGTTCACCATGTATTCCTTTGCTTTAGTCAGAAAGCTACATGAAATAATATTCTTATGAGAAGTAACATCTCTGGGACCAACACAGCTACAACACCACTGCAAACAAATCTCTGAGAATTGTAAAGCTTGTCTAACATATTGTTAAGGAGTAGGTGCTTCACTACATTTTTCTGACAGCTACATCCGTGCTTACTGACAATAATATTAATCCAGCCCTTTTTAAGGTTTCTAAGGTAAGTATATCGCTGTATTGAAGCATAATCATAGGATCTGGCCATACTGGATCCAACCAATCGAACAGTGATAAGTGTCCAAAGAGGTCTATGAGAGGCATGGTCACACTGACTAAGCATTAATTGGTCAAACTGTGTCATCTGCAGCACAAGAAATAACTGAAGTCCAAGCACAGGTAACATTAATTTGCAATGCTGTACTAGCAAAACAAATGCAAGGGGATCAGATTATTCTAGCTAAGTATATACGGACACATAGAAAATACCACCTTTAAAGGCAGAGTGTTTTCTTGTTTCATCTCCATGCAGTGAAAGAGTCTTTTAATCCATTAGACTATACAGATAATATACGGCCATTTTTTGTGACCATTTAGGTCTCACCACAGATTTTCATATAATGCAGGTGAATTGTGCACTCTGTATTGTCAGATATATTGCGTTAAATCAATAATCATCTGCTTTAACCAAATCTGTACATCTCTAGAATACCTCTACCTCTTCCAGAGGAAAGGGGAGAAAGTACAGTGCAAAAGCTTAGTAATAGACTGAAACAAACAAGTTACATTGCTGAGTTCTAAAATATTGACCATATTCAAAAGCTGAGGTGAAATGGTTAAAGAAAAATCTGTGTTTCATGTGTGAGCAAAGGCTAGGCCGCATGTGTTTCCTCTGTTCCATGACTTTTTACCCAATTACTAATTCAGAGAATTGGTATATAATCGTTCTATATCATATTTAAACCAAGAGCATTTTAATAACTCCAGATTAAGCTATAACAATGACAATCTTTACAAAATGTATGATGAAATCTCACAACCATTGTTTCAACAAAGGGTTATCCTGGTTCCATAAAAGGATCTGGAGTAGGCAATTTCAAAAAGAATTTAAATAATAAAATATATAGTTTGCATCATTTAGGCATAACAAAATCTGTAATTTACTAAGTGTGCTAAAATATGTAAATAAAGGACATTCCATGAGAGACACAATTCAGAAACGCCGGATGCAGGAAAAGGATTTGTCAAGCTATTCTCAGCAACAGCATCCTGAGTTTGGTTGACTGGGGAATCTTCTTTTTCAGTACAGCATCCTGAGGGAGTAGTTCCATTTCTTTGTGCCTCACTGTGCATACTCATAAAGACCAGTGTAGGTTATACAACTGAATCGTTAATAGTGATAAGTAGGTGTTTCAATATGGCCATGTGTGAAATATGTGATAAAATGTATGCTAAGCAGCCCACCCACTCCAGGTGCCTGTATGTAACCACACGGCCACGCAGGATCCTGTGCAGGATATTTTGAGCTCTATGGTAAATATAAAGGCAAATCGAGTATATTTTCACATAACTACATGGGCTCAAAAAGAGCTCTAGAATTCACACAAGTATATGCAGTCATTATCAAATCATAGGCAAGTATAGCTGCATCTAAAGCTATATTTTATATATGAGAGATGTATCATTGCTAGATATATCTAACCTAGATCTAGATAAGATATATATAGTCCATGTAAATCACTGTATATATACACACGCACCGTATCATAGATAGATAAATGTACTTGTCACTATAGACAGAAATTGTGTGTATTTTCTGCTTGCATTTAGTAGAAAATTAGGGAAAAAAGTAAAAACTAAATATTTAAGCTATCAGCACCTGTCATACAGTATCTGTGCTCGACCACTTTTGATTTATCAGTAGTTCTCAACTTCATTAAAGAACAAAAGTAAAGTAATAAGTCATTTCACACTCTGTCTGACCATTATACAATAATACCAAGATTTCATGCAAGGGTACAACATTATGCCCATCTGCAATCACAGTCTCTTTGCAAAAATCTCAATTCACACTTCACATGCAGCTAACCTTGTTACCATCCCTTGCTAAATCCATCAGTGTTGCAGCTGCACGTCTTCACAGCCCAACATCTTAAAATTCATCACTTTGACACCCTAGCATCACCACAGGTCAAGCTAAAAGGAGCCAGCCAAGAATAATTAAGGGGCACCCAGATGTTTAGTTTACTTCTATCCATCCTTTCTTGGAATCGGCTGTGTCGTCTTGCTTTATACAGTAAAGATCCATGTAATGTGATTATCTGAAGGGGATGAGACCTAAAACAAATTTCAGATTTTTTTTTTAAACAAGTATAGCTCTTTGTAGCTGGAATTTGAACAAGAAGCGCGATAATGAGTAGGTTGAGGGAAGGAAAGGTGTTATCTCATTAAGGTAATTATGAAGACATCCCCACCATTACATCGGTTTGAAAATGTGGCAATTAAAGCGCCCTACATGGGCTCCTGGAGACAAGGGAACAAGACAATTCTCTTGGAACTTCTGTGTTACGGTTAATGTGTGTCATGTAAATGAAAGGGTAAGAGATTGCTGTAGAACGCCTCTTTCTTTACCTGAATTTAGTGCTAGGCAGACAGCTCTGGCAAATGAAGCCCTCTCTTCAGCCACAGCACAGAAAGCAGCTAGACAAGCCCCGTCAGGTGTTTCAACCCCCTTCTTACCATACCCTCAGCAGGGTGGATCAGTCTCCATGCCCATTTAGCCTTGATCTCACGTGTTGATGGCTGTGCTGCTCCACTAGGAAATGGAGCCCACTAACTCATTTCACATCTACCAACAGCTTCCAGATGACAATTACTTCTGGGCAGTGCTGAATGCAAACCAATGACCTAGCGATGAAAGGCTCAGATAGCCCATTACTAAGGTGCTGAGTCCTTCAGTAGCCTTTCACCAGTGTGCCCTAGCCTTGGTTCTTTACTCAGTCTAAACGAAGTCTCCATAAAATGTCACCAACACGCCTGTAAAAACAAAATTCACATAAGCCACATTTTCTTTTGCAATTCCTGTTGAGACACATGCAATACAAAACAGCATCTAAAATCATTGTGCTCATGTGTGCTTGCAACTATTTAAGTCAAGAATCCCTTGCACTCGCTTTTCTTTTGATATTGCTCACTTCGCATCATATTCAAAGTACCAGCAACGTTCTTTCCTGTTATAAATGTCTAAGGATGAAACCCTGAAGTCAGTAGCAAAACTCCCATTGACCTCAAAGAGGCCAGGGTTTCCCCTGAGTATCCTTTGCATGAAAAGTGACTGAAGAATTGTGGGAAGGACAAAGATGACGTTCGTTCCACAGGCTTTAATTTCCAACCAAAGCTAGATTTAAATAAAGTATCTTAGTTTTAACTCTACACTTTTAGCTAATGGCAGAAGACCATTAAATTACCAATTTTTATATGTCACCTTAAGGTTTGCTTCTTAGAATCGTTAGGTTTTACAAGATGGGTCACTTGACCCATCCAAAGAAGCCATCTATGTAAATTATGGCCATGTAAGTGCATATGCTAAAAATGTCTCTTTGTATATTACAGAACTTCCCATTCTTTCCACTTTGGGTGTCACCTTTTGAATCCACTTGAATTAATGTGAGCTCTAAGTATCTAAACTGCATTAACCCAAACTAGAGTTCTCCTTATGCCTCATGTAATGAGGTGGGGTGGTCTGTTCACATTGACTTTTATCCTGATAAATATCTTTTGGTGAACAATTGCTCTAGGAAGGTGACAATTCCTGTGCCTTCTAGGAGTACAATTCCTCCATAGTAGCCAGGGCAGGTATTGTGCAGCAGAAGGGAAATGAGTCCTGAGAAACAGTGTGTGTTACCCAGTAAAGGTAGATTTCTAGGGTGGATATAAGGTGAGGCCTTTACCAGTAGGAACCAGGCCTGGCTGTCATTTCATTCAGCCTGTTCTTCAAAACAAAAAATATTTCTGTAAATCCAGGATTCATGGCCATTGAAAAGAACAGAAGGAATGAACGTTAATGAGGCCTAGGAATAAGTGCATGTGTAATGGCAACATGGGCCAGAAACAGAGCCTGAAAAAGTTTGTATTATTCTG
Source organism: Chelonoidis abingdonii (assembly GCF_003597395.2). NCBI lineage: Eukaryota > Metazoa > Chordata > Testudines > Testudinidae > Chelonoidis > Chelonoidis abingdonii. The sequence goes on from NC_133775.1 coordinate 33,363,308, forward strand.
TAGTACACCTTGACTGAATGCAGCCTGGAGTCATGGTTACTCAGTGGAAGAGAGGGGTTTTCACTGACCAAAGCACATTTTTGAATATGGATTTTGTTGGAGAGTAAGCTCTGTTGCAGATCAATCCATAAAGAATCATGATAATACTCATCATCAATTAGAACTGTAATGATTTGGAATAGAATCTAGAAGTAAGTGACTCTCCTGTAATAAACACATGTCAAAGCAAAGCAAGTTATTTTTGTCCCTTTGAAATCTCTATTAATTTTGGGGACATGGTTCTTAAGTTTCCATTAATAGAACGACTTGTGAAAAATAGGCCATATGAATATGAAAGTGATATTTTTATGTGATGAGGGCTCTGTTAGAATATATTTCCAACTAGTAATTTTGCTCCAGCTAAAGCCACAGTTGAGAATTTTCCAGCCAAACAAATTTCTGATTCTTTAGTCAATAACAGCAGACAGCAGGTCAGATCAAAGTTCATATGTAGGCATATTTCTGAAACCAAGTCAAATTATAAACAGAAGGTTTGGCTTCTGTCTGCCAATTCCTGAACAAAATTATTAGCACATTAGGACCATTGCTTACTTACCAGGCAGTTTCATGTGAAGATGCTATGGGATTAAGTTAGACTTTGATTCCACAATATAAAACCTTACCAAAAGTTTGGAACTAACCTTGCTGGTTTTATACCACTTCTGTGGGATTATCTGAGTATAGAAGAAAGGATTTGGCCCCTTACTTCTTCATAGAAGTTCTCCAGATGCCTCAGGGGGCAGCATCTAAGCCATTGATTTAAATTTAGTCTTTTCCACCAACTAGTGAGAGGGGAAATGGTTTGGCAACTCTCACAGATCACATAGAGACCCTGGTTTATGGCATAATACAATGAAAATAAAACATATTTAATCCTATACCTAAAAGATTATACACAATCCATGCTTCATCGCCACAAGGTGATGCATTATTACACTAGGGTGTGAGGGAAATTGTCATCCTTTCTACAAACCACCTAAAATAGTTCAATATCCACCCAATGTCTGCTACCTTGGAATTTTTAAATACAAAAGATCTATTATTATTACATTAAGTCTCTAACACAATAAGGATTAGTTCAAAAGGTGATTTACAAGGTACATTGCTACAGAGGTGTCATTTGAATGTTGCCAAAGGGAAGCATTGGAAAGGGAAGAAAATCCCAACGATTAAAAACAACAGTTAGGTTTTTCAATGTGATGCTCTGATTCATAATCTATATATGGGTTGTATTTAACATAGTGTATTCACACGTGCTGTGTAAACCAAAGTGCCAGCAAACATCTCTTGATCATGACCGCTAGTATATTCCTGACTGCCTCAAAGCCCACAACCTCATCAACTATCGATGTTAAAGAGCTGCTATAGACTTTACTGGCCAACCCAGAGAATGCTGCGGTAACCCCCAAACATAAGATCAAGGACTCAGTATCAGAAGCACTGAATTAACTATTCTTGGGGACCCTCCCCCAATCCAATCCAATGAAATCATCCAATCCATTCAACTGCAGATTCTTGTTCTGAAAAAATCTGTCACCATATTGTTTTCTTTAGTTTCCCTACAGAGATGGATAATATGATAATCAATGTAGGTAATAATTAACTAGTGTGCAGGATTCTGCTGCTGTACTGCCTGCCCTGAGAACAGAGGCCGGTAATAGAGATATTTAATGCCAGAAAAGAAAGGAATCCTATACAAAAGGACCTGATTGCAGTAAAACTCAGACATAAATCAACTGGCAAGTTTGGGTCAGCTGGGCAGGATGAAATGCTCTACAGGCATTTTTTGTATTTATATTTCTTCAAAATAAACCATGCAAATCCCAACCCCACATGCGCATTGAGAGAAACTGATTGATACGTTTTGGCTAAATGAGGGTGGAAAAGGACATCTCCAAAGAAATTGGACCAGATTCTAATCTCAGACACACTGGTGTTAATCCGGAGTGACTCCATTGGCGTCAGTAGAGTTAACTGAGATCAAAATCCGTTCTATTTTCCTTCCCTATAAAGTGGGGGGGGGGAATATGATGAGTAACACATGAAAACGCTAAGATTTTTCTGTCTCTAACATCTATGATTTCATCCCATAACAAAGTGAAATAAACAAACTGATGAGGAGTTTAAAGAGAGATCAAACACAAACAAAGGGAAGGGATTTTTCGGATCACTCGACCTCTTTTGTGGTTTCTTTTTACTCTAATTCTTTGAGTTAACGATATAAGAGACGTTTTTAAAAATAATTTTGATCTGCAGAGGTCCTTGCGTTGCATATCCGGACAGCAGAGATTTGGCTGAAAGCGTGAATGAGTGTTGCTTCGTTTATGTTTTGATTGTGAATCAGACAGTTTTGATCGTGGAAGTGAAAACACGGATGGTTTTATAGCAAATTCAGTCTGTTTGAGATTGAGCTGCCGCTTTATTTTAGATCTTCATAATCGTTTGGCACCAACTTGTATGAAATCGTCTTTGCCTAAGAACTTATTAAACAGTGATGGTTTAACTTGATTTATAACTGAGAACTACTTACCCAGAGATCTTTCAAATTACTTGCACTGATCTGAAGATTTTGTTCTTTGGAATGTGACCCTGTTCGGACTTAACAGCTAATCAGGAAATGCTACAAGAGAGCACTTGGTAAAACACACACCGAGAATAATAACAGCTCCCGTAACTTCAGAGCCTTGGGACCCAAGCGCGTGGTTGCAGTGACTGCGCCGATCTTAGGAGCTGTCTCTGGTGCTGCAAGCGGCTTCTCCACCGCGCACCGCAGAGCTGGCGCTGAACAGGGCAGAGATCCCTGGGGGCGAAATGCAAACACAGATGTGCCATCTCAGGCTAGGGAAACACAAGTGCCTCTCTGCCGCGTGCAGCAAATTAAAATGTCTCCCGGGTTCGTTTGCACGATAACTGAAGGATGGGCTCTGCTATTACAGGGCCCTTCTGGCCCCTAGGGAAACTCCCCTAAGTCCGTCAGAGCTTTGCGCTGTTGGCCAGCAGGATAAGAGAAGGGGGAACGCAGCTCTCCTCTCTGCCTCAGCTGGGGTGCCAGTGCCCAAGGAGGGCGCGCACATAACATGCATGTTTGAGGCGTGGGAAGGGAACGCGTTGAGCCTTCTCAGGTGTCTGTGGTAGCAACTGAGAAAGGCCCCTCTGCAGGGCGCCAGGGTCTAGTGACTGACCCAGTGTCTCCAAGGGGGAAAGAGCCGTTTGGGGGAACAGGTCCCTGGGCAGCACCTAACCTCTTGGAGCTGGGATGCCATAGCAAAGCAAACTCAGAGAATAGCCCGGTCACGTGCGTGTGTGTGTGTGTGTGTGTGTGTGTGTGTGTGTGTTCGCCCGCACGCACTCGGGGGGAGAGGCCAGCCTGTTCCTGGGACAGATTCAAAACAAAGATTAATTGCAATGGACAGTTAGCATGAAAGTGTACAGAAATTCTTTGAACCCACTTTCTGTTTATATACCTAATGGGTAAACGCTAAAGCACTTTGAATTGCAAATGGTTAACATAAGGGATGGCGTTCTGCTTTCAAAAGATTGTTTTTAAACAAATGGCCATGCGAGAACAAACTTTGAATACGGGGGACACCTCTGAAATCGTAAAGTATTTATTTAACTGAGGGACTTCAGAAAACTCTTCAGTGAGGTGAAGAAGCAGGTTCTACTGGAGCAAAATAAGTTAGTAGTTGACTGGAAAATATTCCACTAGAAATGTACAAATGCCAACAAAAAAATAAAGAAAACTAATTTTCCATCGTGTCCTCGCTATTTTCGGAAGTGAACCAAAAAAGCAAAAAGATTTACATATCTATTGGGTGTATTTGCTGGAGGCAATGAAATCAAAGCAACAATCTTTCCTTTGCCAGCTCCTTGGAAATCAATTATTTTATGCAGGCGATTGTTAGTCAAAAAGAAAGACCAACTTTGCACATTCACAACATTCCGCCAGGACTTTTTGTACTGGTTGATTGAATTTAAATAAGTGCGCATCTGTAGCTTTTAAAACATGTAACTAAGTCCTTTCTTCTAATGAAAGTCTATTTAAATTGGCTTCAGAAGCAAGCAAATGCTTCTAATAAAGTGATATTTTTCATAATTTAAACAAGGAGCAATCAAAATGATCAGCAAGTGCGTATTTAAATGTAACTTCAGGCATGCTTTTGTAACATTTGGAAAAGCGAAAGAAATGTTTCTCTTAAACCGTAACTATTCCTACTCAAATCCTGCTCCCTTTACACACACGGAGAGAGAGGAAGGCGAGCAGGATTTCCCTTAAAAGTACATTTCACAAGTTGTCTAACATTCCAAAAATAAAAAATGAAATATACATTCAAACACATTTCCTAAAATCCAGCAGCAAAATAATCTTTCTTTTAAAAAGTTTCCTTTTTTTCTAACCAAACGCTTTTAAACTCTGTACTACTGAAATCCTGAGGTGAGAGAAATACCAAAAAAAATTAAATAAATTAAAATACGATGAAAACTGGTGTGTGAATTCTGCCATAACTTTCCTGCTCGAACAATGTCATTTTGAAAGCCCATCTGACTCGTTTCTGCGGCAGAGACAGGACAACTCAGGCAACACACGCTATTCTGTCTAAAGTTTTTTTCCCCCCCTTTGTTACTTTCAGAATTGGTGTGGGCAAACGTGAACACAAGGAATCGTGTGGGGGTGGGTTAGTCATATTAACAAAGCCAATGGAATCATCTCGAGCTGGTTTGGCTAGGCTTTAAATTAGCATTATTTTAAATACGAACCGAGTCTTGGCTTTGCACACTTCCTAGGACACTAGTTCATTCTAAAGTGTGCTCAGCTAAAGGGCTCTTTAGGGTAAATGTAATGGCCCAAGTCCCAAATTACTGGGAGCCTGTTCCTAGTCCTAACACTAAATGATGGGGGGGTCACTCTTATTAATTTCTAAGACCTAGTAAGAAAGGATTCGACTGAGTTTGTCTCTTAAGCAAGGCTGCCGCTCTGTATAATGTCGCTGGCCCCTGCACAGACGCTGGGTAATTGTCAGAGTCCGCTGTGACAAGGGCAGAAAATGAGGTAGGCGTTTCCGAGCTCTCTCTTCCCTTTTGTTAGATCAAGGCCGAGGTCAATATGGTTTTAACGCACATTTATTAGCAGAGAAATCAGCAAACCATTCGCTAATTAGCAAAGCCCAAATAAATGTGCCCGCAGGCTCTTTCTTTGGCGAGCAAACGCACAGCGCCGAGCCAGCCCGGCGCAGCCCTGGGAGGAGGCCAGAGCACTGGGCTTGATGAATGTTTTATAAGTAATTGCTGTATATCTTTCCAGCTGCAAAGGGGGGACCGTGTTGTGTTCACCCCGGAAGGCTGATAGAGAGAGGCAGGTGGACAGCGGTAGCCAAGCTGCAAATTACAACCTGTGACTGGCCGCTGCTCCCCGCCTCTCGCAGGGGCTGGAAGAAAGGCGAGCATTTGTGGTGTTTACCTTCACCTCCTTTCAGTTTTCCTAGGTTACCTCCCCAGGCCCGCTCGTAAGGTCAGCAGCTCTCTGCTCCTTTCCCCCCACTGCAGAGCCTCTGTTGACGCTTGGGTTGAGTCAGGTCCATAGCTGGCACCCCCTCACCACAGCGGAAACGTGCAGCTGAGGCGGGCTCACCTCCGAACCCAGGGCTGGATTTAAGGACGCTAAAACATAAGGCAGGGCAAGATTTAAGTGGGCTCAGCCGGCGCGGCTCTGGCTGACGAGTGAAACTGGCTAGGAGAGAGAAGATCAAAGATCTGGAAGATTTTATGAGCTCGATCTGGCTTGATTTTCTCTCTCTCCTGGCTCCTAATTGCTCACAGTCAGCCGCCTCGCGCTTGCTGTCTGTCCTGCTCGCTTCTCCCGAGCGTTCTGCTGCTCTGGAACAGCTGCTAGGCTAGGGACCACATTCCTGTTTCCCAGGCATCAGGCCACCCAATCTTGCAAGCCATTCAGTTTCCTCATCAACTTCTTAAATATTCAGGAAGGGGAGAACGGGAAAAATACAGAGGGAGAGAGAACAGACCACAGCTACCACTTGAAACCGCAGCAAAATGATAATTTCAAAAGCATCTGTCTGTCCCCCATGCAGCTCCGGAAAGACTGACTCCCGCAAACAAAAGAAATCACCACACTATTGTCTTAATCATCAGCTTTAAAAAAAAACAACACCCGACGATGTTTAAACTAAGGGCTAGGGTAGCACTACCTGGGAGGGAGGATTTTAAAAATATAGAAACCAAACATAAAAATCTTACAGATCATTGAACAGTGGCCCTAAAACGACGGGCTGTTTTTCGAACCCGAATTTCGTGCATCAGTTAACTTCAGTAAAATTAGCTTATTTAGATTTCCACTTTGTTACAAAAAGATAGTTTATTTCTTGTTTCTTTCTTCTTTTTTTTTTGTAATTTTCAGTCACAAAAAAAATCTATATTTTGTCACCTAAGCATTTATTTTACTGAATTCAAAAAGACATGAAAAGGGAGAGGGGGGAGAAATCATGTATTTTTAGTAAGGTATATAAGTGAATTTTTGACAACATATAATAAATATGATATATCACTTCGCACTCAGTCTGTTCAAATGTACATTTCCTTTCAGATTACGGAGCATGCCACTTTTCGGTAAGAAAAAAGGTCATGAGAAATCAGTGCAAAGTTCTCCGTTACCCCTGGTCTTCCGCGCGGTGTGACAGGAGGGTTGTTCTTTGTATCCCTCTGTCCTCCAGAGTCTCTGCTGGCTCGGGTCCGGCTCCCTCCCTCCCGCTGTCTCTCCGTCGGACCTCCTGGAGGTTTGTTCGATGGGTTTGTTTGTTTCACTTACTGGATCGGCTCTGGGTTCATGGTTCAAAAGTCCCTGCTCTGATTGAATCGTCTCCGTGGCTGGCTCTTGGCTGCCTTCAGAAGCTCCTGGCCCCCTTTCATCTCCCCCTCAGTTGCTCGGCTCCTGCTTTTGGTGGCCGGTTTTTATTTGGGGGGAGGGGTGGGGGCTAGTTGCTGGGACAGCGGTGAGCTCTCACCGGGGGTGCGGGGTACCCGGGATAGGGTTGGCCAAGGGGTTGAGCGCGGGCTGACCCCCGGGCCCCAGGCCGTGGATGAGCACGCGGGGCACCAGGGGCCGCTGGAGCTGAGGGTGCGGAGCTGGGGGAGTCCGGTACATGCTGCTGTACATGGCCGCAGCCGCTGCAGCCGCTGTCGTGCTGTCCATGCTGCCCAGCAAGCTCGGGTGGTAGAAATAGGGAGAGGGGAACATCCTCTGGAGAGCAGAATAATTCCCAGCTTCGGCCAGCAGCTCTAGTCCCACCGCCGTCTGCCGCTTCCACTTTGTCCTGGAAGAGAAGGAGCACACAGGTCCAGAGCTAGCACGGGAACCATCCCCCTGCCATTGCTGCTCGGTTTCGAGGGGCAGGAGTTCCTCGGGGACGTGAACCCCAACTCCTACTTGTCCTGGCCCTTCTCCTTCACACACACACACCCCTCTGCCACTAGGGCCAGTGCGCTGGCAAACAAATCAGTGGGGAATCGAGCCCCGGTTCCCTGGGTTTAGCCACACATGAAATAAAATGGAACCCACGGGACAGTCCCCCCTTCTCTTTGCAGGCCTTCAGGAGTGTGACTTTCTACAATCGCAAGTGTCGGTGCCTTCAAACTTTGCAGTGTCGCGGAAACAGGGATTCATTGGTCCTGCATCCGAAAAACTGAACTAAACAAAAAAAAAAAAAAACCGTTCGTGGAGCATAAAGATGCAGGGAAATACCGAACAAAGAAAGGCGAAGCGCTTTCAGTTCCAGATGGCAAGACAGCAGAGATCCCCGTTATAAAAGGATATTGACTAGTAGTTTGGCAGAATGTTTCTAGCGGCACACACGGTATTTTCACTCTCCTGACACAATATTTCACCCATTTTATTTCTTGGCCTTCCCCCCGCCCCCGCGAATCCCTCCCTTTGCCAAGCCCCAGCGAAATGCCTTCTGAGATCTGAGCTGGTGGATACACACACGCTGCAATCCCAGCAAAATTAATAAACATGGCGCCCTGATTAGATTGGATACAAATGACACTAATGTTTTCCGACAGAATTAGGGTGGCTGAAACCGTATGTAATGAGACAGAAAATTATGGCAAAGATGACAACTGGACGTAGTTTTCCAAACCTAGTCAGCTGCGATAAGAATACACATACAATTGCCTCTCTGGCTTTACAACGCGGACAAATGGAAACCGAGCACATTTGTTTTAAACCAACACATTTTACAACTTGATTTCCTAGTCACTTTCCTAACATCACACACGGAGAAATCCTTGCAAACGCCGTGATTTCCAGTCGGGCTACAGAGGCATGCCAAGAGCAACACTGTATAATGAGATTTCAGTGGGATTTCTTTCCTAGTGTGTTCCTGGGACACAGGAAGAATAATATCTCCCCAGTTTTGTAATCAAGATTTGCCTATTATTTATTCACATGTGTTTTCGTTCATATTGAGATGGTCTGCTTTATTAATTAGCCATGGCTCAGACTACTTTGTTCACTAGATTGTCAAACGCAGGCAATCTGTACAGCGCCTCCATGACATTTCTTGGCCTTTCCTTGAGAACGACAGTAGCCAATAACACTAGATTTTTATTTAGCAGTTTACTTATTGACTTTATTATCATTCCTGTTACCTGTCCATTTAATTTATTTTAGGCACGCTGCTACTCCCGTTATTCTAACAAGGGCAAGGAGTGAGTGGGGGGGGGAGTTGTTTCTTTATGAAATCTACCAACAGTCACAGATGGAAGTGGCCGGTATTTGCTTTCCCTGGTCAGATCTCACTGATATTGACTAGAGAGGTGATATTGACTTCCCTCGGCCTTCAGACCGTTTAGCTCAGACTATCTGAGCAGCAACTCTGTTTTAGGGGCTTTGGGGAAATTGTTGGGAGTTATTTTTGAGGGGGCGGAGATCCTTGACTCTGCCCACCTCCCTTACCTCCGGTTCTGGTACCAGGTTTTGACCTGCGTGTCGGTCAGGTTGAGAGCCGCAGCCAGGTCCATGCGGTCTTGCACGCTCAAGTACTTCTGCCGCTCGAAGCTCCTCTCCAGCTGATTGAGCTGATGGTCCGAAAAGGCCGTCCTCGCCTTCCGCGGCTTCTTCGCTCGGACTGGGGGGCTATCCCGGCTACTTGTAATCTCCCGGTCGCCTTCTTCTTTCGTCCCTAGGAACAATTCACAAGCACAACACTAGAAACAGGGCCTAAAGCAGCAACCCGAGGCGAGGCTGCTCGGGGTCTGGGACTCACGGCAAAGTCGATTTCTTTACAGAGTTGATTATCATCTGACTGCTGCATTCGGGACTCCAAGGAAATCCCTCAATTTAGCTGATGCCTTTTCGTACCTACGTGTCTAAATGGGTTTGACAGGAGGGTCTGGCGATTTCTATGAGGCCGACAAACAGTCCCCCTTTCCGGGGTAAGGTTTTTCCCCTTTCAGGTGCACTTGGGGCAGGTTAAAGCAACGTACAGAACGGCGAGCGCATCAGATGTGCTAATGCCTCAGACAGGATATTTCACTCAAGCACCAAGTTGAGCTCAAATTGCTGAGCACGTCGTGGTGACAGCGCTAAGATTTCCGGATTCTATTTGTCAACTTTGGTTTTTTTGCTGAAATGCTGGGAAATCGATATGTCAATCCATCTCCGTTTGTACCAGTTTTTTGCAGCGCTCCTTGATCTTCCCTGCAGGAAGAACAATAATCTCTCTAATTGACCCACTGGGGAGGTTGGTGCACAAAAAATCGCCAGACCAGACTGTACATCTGTTTTGGGCACTCTTATGCTAATGTTAAAATAGCAAAATGAATGGCACAGATGAGCGTTTTTCTATTATTCATCGCATAACATTGCAAAATAGGTGAATGGCGTAAAATTAGGAAAATGTGTCCTCTCACCGCATAGATTAAACTGTGCCTCGTGCAAAGCCATTTTGCAGAAAGCAGAGAATCTTTCCGCATTAAAGAAAAGGCTTTTCAAAGAGCAGCTATTTTCTTATATATAACCCCACGCCCATACACACGCATACATATGTATATTTAAATCAGGAAATATTGCACTGTTGCAGATTCCGTAGGCATACACAATTCGTAAAAGAGAAATATCTCATCCCAGCATAGGAAAAGACTGTAAAAAATGTAAAAAGCCTTCTAACGTGATCTAGTGAAAAGTTCCTATCTACTTTTAGGTCTACTTGGAAATTTGTCCTATTAATTAAGTGCTGCTAAATCTCTGTGCTTGGTGTTAGAAAACATGAGAACCATTTAAACGAATTAGCATTTAAAAAAGAAGAAATGCATTCAAATTTTAAAAGAAACAAACGTTCAAACCATTCTTTTTCGGCAAAAAGCTAACCTAAAAAAAGAGGGAAGCCCCAGCAAGAGAAAAAAAATTTCTCCAAGGATCTGATATAAAAAAAAAGAGACAATAATTTAAAGAGGATTGGATTTGACTGGGTTTTGGTGGGATTTTTGTTTTGTTGTCGGTTTTGGTTTTTGTTACAGCTTCTGAAATATCAGAAATGCTGCCAAGGAATTGTATAGCTTCCCATGGCAAATTGTGTACAATACTGACCACTGGAGAGTCATACCGTCAGGTTATTATGAATCAATAGCATTAGTGTTATTAGGAATAAAAGTGAAACCCTATCACGACAGGGGCTGCTCAAAAGCCACTGCGGAAGCTGTGGAGGCTGCGGAGGTAACATACTCACCGTGGCATTTGAGATCACTCTGCGTATCGTCGCGTTTGTCTAGTTTGGTTTTGCTGTCCTCCTGCTCTAGTTTTGGCCTGAAGCTCTCGTTGGCTGCGTTGCCCTCTTGTTTTGGGGTGTGGTGGGGAGAGGAGACACTGGTGCTGTAAGGTGCACAAGCCGCCAGCGGTTTGCTATCGCCCAAAATGTCTTTAATTAAAAAAGAAGAGGTGGAAGTCCTGGGGGCAGAGTTGCCCGAGCCCAACTGTTGTTGCTGTTGGGGGGATTGCTGCAAACTTTGTTGTTGCTGCTGCTGCTGCTGGCTGTGATGGAGATGGTGATGCTCTTGCACCAGATGCTGCTCGGGGTGCTCCATGGTGACTGAGATGGGGGACGAAGGAGCCGTCCCTACTGTGTCTATCTCCGAACAAGGGGACGGAGTGGCCTGGTTTCTAAAATCCGCTGTCCTGGCATCGCTGTTTAGCTGGCGAAAGTCTCCGTTCATCATGCTGGGGCTGCCTGAACCGTTATTAGACAAAATCGTGTCTATTCCAAAGCTCGACCCGCTAGATCCTTCCATTGTGGCCATTCAGAGAGGCGCCTTCATGCCAATCCGAGGCTCGGGAGGCTCGAGTCAGCGCCACAATCGGATCAATACATAAAACAGCAAGGAGAATGTCAGTGTCTTTCAAACAAACAGAAAGTGGTGGGGGGAGGGGAGGAGGGCAGGGGGCTGAGATGGCGACAAGACGGGCTGGTGGAAGGGCAGCCACGGAACCGGGAACTGGAAAGAAACAAACCGGGGCAGCCGGGAGGGGGGAGGGAGGGGAAAATGACCAGGGAAAAGGAAGAGAAAGCGCGAGCGGCAGGTTCAGGTGCTGCGCTCAGACACACACGTGATGGCCGTATTGTTCACGGGCGCTACGGAGCGTGGCCGCCCGGGCTGGTCGCCCTGCTAGCCTGAATGGCAGCCGGCGGCAGCCGCAGCAGAAGGCGGCAGGGCGCAGGGTGCCTCAGCCGCGGAGTTATTGAACTTTCTCGGGAAGTTGAGGCGTGGCGCAGGCGGCGGCTGCAGGAGACGCGAAGCGGACAGACCCCCGCCACTGCCGCGCTCTTTCCAGCGCAGCCCGGCTCCTGTCGGCTCCAGCAACTCCCTCCCGTGACGTGCACGGCCATTGCCCCACGTTCCCTCCGCTCTATGTATAAAGGTTTTTTCCGCCATCCGGCAAACGCCCCCATTGGCGGCTCGCGCGGCCCAGGCTGACGCAGCAGAGCGACAGCCAATGAGCGTGGGCTCTGGGGCCCTTGTCAATTTCAGCGCCGGGCTGGTCTGCTATAGAATCTCTAGGATTCCTTCTCCAGTCCGTCTCCAAATCTTCTCACTGTGCGCGCCGCCGCGTCACTTAGCAGCCGCAGTAGCGGTGCTAACCACCACTATTACAAATAGCAATAAAGTGCAGCGTGTGGGAAGAGAAAGAAGGGAAATGGTTTGGCCACTATTTTAAGAGGCGAGACAGAGTAACAGAGGCGGGGGAAGATGATGGGGAAAAGGGCAGCATGGAAATCAAATGTAGCTATCCCAGCCTGCTCGACCCACTCTTCTGAAACTCACACGTGCCATAGTAACTAAGAAGCGTCGCAGACCTCGAAGAGAAAATAAATGACCAGGACCCCATCAGAACATGGGCAATAACTTTCAAGGCACTTGTTTTCTGGCTTCGCCTCTTCGGTGTTCTGTAGTCCTTGGCTAGCCTCTGAGAGCAGGTGCCCAGGTTTCCATAGCACGCCAAGCTGATGGGAAATGCTTTGCATTTATTGACTAGGAAATGGGGGGGGTTCAGTTCTGAGCTGAGCGAAAAGGCTTCTGCTCTCCAAGGCGGAAAAAATTAAAAGGAGCGAGAAGCATGTCAGGAAACTAGAAGAAGCCAGTGCAGCACCCAAAGCAGTCTCCAGTTAGAACATGCATGCCAGTGAATCTGGATTAACTAATAAAGCGGAGGCACAAATGTCCTCACAGTTTAGTGACTCGGTTGCAGCCGTTCTGGCTTCCCCGAGTCAGGGGGTATTGGTTGAATTAATTAGCCCTTTTGTGCTCTCGGGTTTCTCTTGTTTTAGCGTTTCAGTTGGAATGGGAATAATTACTGTCGATCCGCCTGGGACTGCAGGAAATTATTCCATTGGTTCTTCGGAGGGCATCAACTTGTGCTAATTTCTCTAGGACGACTCCAACCTGTCTCTTGTTGAATGTCAGAGTAATGGGAACTGCCAGTGACAAGACGTCGTATTACTCCTGATTAAGTACCGTGTCAACCTAATTAGCAGAGTAATTATAAGGTGCTAATGAATGATTCAAAGTTCTTTGAGTTACATTTTACTTCGAATTACCATTTTAAGGACCCTATGAATCTAAGGTAAACCGTGCTGGCATCACTGCCATGTCAGCCCGCAAGAATATATTTCTTACCACATCAAATGGCATTTAAAGTCTCTGAGCTTTTTCCTTAAGTTACATTAATTAAAAAATAATAAAGTAGACAAAGGAAAATATATTTCAAAAATGTTACATCAAAGACATTTTAATTATCTATGATTCTCCCTCCCGCCAAAAAAAAATAATCTCTTTTTGCCAATCCTGTACATCGAAATGACTTTTAACTGACAACATGAAATCAAGGGATGGGTGGATTCACTGAGGTGGCAGAAGGCTTTTATGTGGGGGCTGCATCCTTGCCTATGGAACTAGATACAGGAAGAATAATAGAAGGACGTGAAACAGGATTAACTAACGTACGATATTTAGAGGCGTAATGTTCGCTGATAGCGTTAGACAATATGCTAGATGAGAGGTATTGAAGCTAAATCTGACAGTTCAATAGTTCAGTGGAACGCCATAGGGAGAAAAAAAAAGAAGAAAGAAAACGGGTAAATAAAGTACCTGAGTCAGGTCTGAGATAATCTTCTTGGTGGACAGGTGTCTGTAGAGACCTTTCTTTTCGTGAGGACAGAAAAAGATTTGCTGTGACGGTTCTTAACTGTTAGCTGAAAGCCTCCGCTTGTTTTGGCTACCCCATCCTAGCAAGCCCCTCTGTAACAATATCCTGCCATAGGTCAAGCTGAGCTTCATCGTAGTTATTGCTGGATTGCGGGGTTAGGCATAAAGCAGCCTTAAAGGTCGGTATTTTTATGCTATTTTATTTAATCATGAAAATTCCTGCAAAAAACGACTGAGCTAATTAATCCTATGTGCAGAAATGCAGCGTTCATTGTTAAATCTGTCCACCAGCCCCTCTCCTCCTGGCATTTACTATTAACTGCCGAAAATATGTCACTGGATGGCAGTGATGACATTGGATAATGTTCTTTGTCGAATTTATACTTTAAAAAAATATTGATTCAGGGCATTATTTTTAGGGATCTAAGCCATCAGCATTCCGCTGCGGTGCATTTCCTAAAGAAATGTATGCATTAAAAGTTGGAGGGAGATTGGTTCCACCAGGGAAAACACATAAAATACGAGACTGAGTGATAGCACAACAAAAATCAGTTATTCCAAATCTTTTATAAATAATTCATTCCAGATTGTTTTTGTTTTGTTTATACGCCTAAAATGACTGAAGAGTGAAAAAACGCCTATAGCACAGCTTGTGTTCTGTGGTTAGAAATGTTATTGACTAGTAATATTTAACTACGCTGGCAGAGAAATCGGAAATTTGATCCAGTGGCTGAGGAAAGGTAGAGGGGATAGCATTTATTCTGGGAAGGTGATCAAGCCATCCCAACATTTACATCTGCCCGCTTGCAAACAACCTATGTAGGATATAGTCTCTTAACACTTACTAATCACATTTTTGTGAAAAGAAGGGCTTTGATTCAAACAGCAGCTACGGAGACCTTTTAAAGCGGAGTCTGCTGTGAAGTATAGATCTAAAGAGAAGCAATGCAGTAGTTAGCTATGTAGACAAGGCTTGTCGTCAAGACGTAAATACATCTTCTGACCATTTACCCTTCACGGATAAGCTTGAAATAAAGTAACCATTCCCATTTTTTGCAAGCTTGCACGTTTTTTACAATTTTACGGGGTACATGACGATATATTTTTAATCAATTAATTCTTTGACAAATTAAAGGTTAAAAATAAAATCTAAGAAGAGTGGATTTAAAATTAAACATTGTTTAAAACGTATTCGACTTTTTTTGACTTTAGCATGCTTTCCCGTGTCTAAGAACAATCTAATTCAAGGAATTATTTGCGTATTCGGTTCCTGAAGATTTGTTCGGGCCTTTATTTCTGAATTTAAACAAGGAGCATATTTATGGCGTTTTCGTTGCAGTATGGAGCATGGATTGTTTAACTAAAGTATGTAAGAAGTTTTACTAGCAAAGCCAGAACTTTGACTCTGGCAGCTGTCGAACTATCAGCATCACATTATATATATAGGTCTGTCAAGTAACTAAATTTATCTTCATCTGGCTTTCTGCTAGAGAGCTACAAAGTGTAGAAACGGTTTTAATTTTTTAAGCCACTAACACATTTTCTTGTTGCAGGTGTCTAATGATTTTGGAAACAAAATATGTCTTTCACATCTCCTGTGTTTGCGTTGGTGTTTTGCCTTTGCAGAAGTAGTCTCAGCCTGCTTTGTAACGGAAGTGAACTGTGAAGGATAGCCATCTGCTTCTACGGTAGATTTAGATTCTGGTGTTTTATCTCCATTCATGTTTAATTTACACATTTCTTTAAGTGTCCAGTTGTTAAAACCAGAATGCCTGGTCTGGAAGAGAGGCAATGGCTCCTTTGTCCACTGGGCGGCGATAGGGGTTACCAACAGCTCATCTATTGTCTAAGAAAGAATCTTGGTCCAGGGAGAACAATACTTTTAGTGCTGCCTTGCTGATGTAGTTAAGATGTTCATTGTCCTGAGAAAGCTTTATTCTTTTTTCTAATAAATCGTTTAATGTTTGTACTATGAAAAATTAAAAGTAGAGAACTTTTAAAATATATAAAAGATAAGAGAACAAGGGAAAGAGAACGACCAACCTAGGGAAAATTCCCCAGATGTACTGAAGGTTTCCTATAGAATACAAGAAGGCTGCAGCAGCAGTCGTATTTGTTCTGCTGTCTTTCTTTGCAATTTGCAAAAAATATATGCCCTAATTATCCCCAGGGAAATGTCTGATCTGAGCTAAGATGTTACACTGGCATAATCCTTTAAATAACAATACACTTCTCTGTCTCGGGCGCAGGATTTAGAGCTTAAAGTCATGTCACCAAACAGTTAATACTTTTACTTTCATGGCTTTCTATGTTTATTCGCGTGTATATTATTGCCAGAGCTGAAATATTTAAGAGTTAAGACCTAGAAAAGCATATTTGAAAGTTTTGCTTGTTTGTTTCTAGATTCGGATTTCTTCTGATCCGTTTCGATGCCATTTTCCCCTTCTCTAGTGCTCGCTTTTGCTCACTGATGCTACAGACTGCTTTACAAAAGGCAGCTTTCCCTGAATAGAAATCTAAAGGAGCCAGTTGTACCAACATGGGCTAGGAAGTCAGCTGCTAGGTTAAAATACAAACCCATGTGTGTCCAAAGATCTTTTGCAAGGAGAACTGCAAATAGTTTGCCCCCCCGCCCCATGACTTTGCATAGGCAGGAACTGGAGATATACCACTGAAGGTTTTTCTCTTTTGACTTTTGTTATCCTCGCCCCACTCCCACGAGCTTCTTGGAGAAGTTAGGTGATGCTCGGCCTGTTCCACCCAAGCAGGATACCAGCCCTTAGATAATCACCGGGCCCGATAGTTACAACGGTTGGGGTTTGTGTAAGTTTCTCATTCCCTTTCCCTAGGAAAGGCGCAGAGGGGCTGCTCGCACGCACCCCACCAGTTGCTCGTGTCGTTTCTCGCCTGCAGAAGTCCCGGCAAACTTGCCCAGGTGCGCGAACAGCCTGGGCTGGGCCTGCCTGGCAGCCGGGGGGCAGCTTGCGCCCAGGGCAGATGTGCGATCGATTTGCACCTGACTAGGCCTGTTCGCTGCAAGGGAACAGCCCGGGTTTTGCCAGATCTGGAGGAGCCTCAGCCCGCACCACAGGGGCTTTGCAGCCGGAGAGCGCGGCTCAGGCTCGCCTCAATCCGCGGGACCGCTTCGCCTGGCTCCTAGCCTCACGCGGAGGGGCCGGCGGAGTTTGCCAAGTTCGGAAACCCTGACTCGGGCTGCGCTGGGCAACAAGGCAGCCTGGGAGAGGTCCCGGGGCTCGCTGCGGAGCCGCCTCTCCCTGCCTGCAGCCCAGGTCCGCACTGGGGCGGCGTTTGAGTTCGTCCCGCGGATTATTGGGGCAGAGGGTGGAAGGGCAGGGGGGAGAAAACCCCAATCAAAGCGATGAGCGAAGGTGCCACTCAGCGGAGGAGAATTCATTCCCGATGTTAATTAACAGGCAGCTAATGAAAACGCCACTTTGAGCGCTAATCAATCGCTTTATTAAATCGGGAGCAGGAAGGGGGACACATTGAACGCTACCAGTTAGGGTATCATGGTATCGAGCGGACGGTCGATGCGGGGACAGCGGATTGCACCCTATCGATCCCTGCCTGCTGTAGCCGGGGTGTGTGGGAGGCACAGATCTGCTACCTTCTCGACTCCCAGCGGCCAGCAGGAGCCAGGGAGCGCTTAGAGACTAGCCGCCTTCCCCAGGTGCACGGACCCTGAAAAGCAGGAGTCACGGAGTTACCCCACAGGAGCACTGTCAGTGTCACTTCCAGGCGGCTGTAGGAAGAGGAGAAAGTTTCCCAACTCCTCCCGCCGACCTGTACTTTTCAGCTGCTCTTCACCCCACTCTCCCCTGCCCGGGCTTTGTAGCCACAAGCGCAGATCCCCGTGGAGTACACACGAGGCCCTTAGCAGAGGCAGCCCGCTGGCCAGTGCTCAGGGGAGCGGAGACTGTTGCTCCTGCCAGCCTGCCCAAGAGAGGGGGAGGTTGTAGGTTGGGTTGCAAGGTGTGAGTGTTCGCACTTCGGGGGGGTTTCACTGTGCGCGCACACACACAACTCCTGTCTCCGCCGAGAGCCTCCCTTAGCCCCCGGAGGGAGGTGCGGCCCGCGTCCTGGGCACATTGGGGAAGTTCCTGCAGACGCATTCCACGCGCGACAGAGAGCTGGGGGCATGATCATCTTCCGGCAGGAGGCCACAGGGTCAGGCCCCAGCAAGCCAGGGTCTCTCCCCAGAAGGGACTGAGGGCTCACAAGGCCCATACTGACATGCGGAACCGGGCTGTTCCCTCCTATGTTAGGAAACCTGCCGCTTCAACAGGCTGGGGGCTGTAACCAGACACACGCTTCAGAGACCGCTCAACCGGGAAGCCTAAACCCCAAGTTTTACAAGCATTTTCCTTTCCTAATGATTGATATAGGTGGTTCCTCCCAGAGGGAGACCCACTTGGCAACAACTGGAGATGTGAATTTGAATGGGCGAGCCCATAACTAAGGGATCCCATTCCACAACAAGATGGTCTGGGGAGGGAAATCTGGGCTCCTGGTTTGATATTAACAGATCAGAGTTTAAATCTACGCTGTAATATTCTGCCTTTGTCCTTCTTCAGCAAAGCAGGAAAGACAAGCGCAGAAAAAAACGCCGCTTGTGTATATTGCAAAACTGCATCCTAATCTATTCCCGGGGGGAAGATTCCAGAGTATTAATATTTGTATCATTATTATTATCATTATTATTCAATATCCTGTGTGCACGGTTAGCACTAATTAGGCACCAGTGTCTCCCCAACGGGGGTGATGTATCCGAAGTAACGTTCTCTCTCTCCAGAGGAGCAATAAAGGGCCAGAGCAAAGGGGACGGAACCTGTCAGTCCTGTCTCCCCCAATAAGGTGCAGGACCATTGGACCCTCTGCTGAGAACCTGGACTGAGGTAACTCGCTTCACACAGCCCTGCTTCTCCCTCGCCGCTGTGCTCAGCCAAGGCACCGATTTCAGAGTGTCTCTGTGGCCGCAATAA
>NC_133775.1:33387059-33440971 GCF_003597395.2 Chelonoidis abingdonii
CTAACACGGGGAAAGCACGTGGGAGGCAAGGTTTTTTGCTCATCTGTGGAACCGCGGTTTAAGGGTAGAGGCAGAAAAAGGCGAAGTCAAAACTTGAAGCTCTCTCATTATTAGGTAAAGCTGACGGGGACACAGAAAGCCGCCTGTACTCCCTCTCATCAATACAGCAGAGCTTTTTGTCAGTAATTTGCAATAAGTGTCTGCAACATTTCTGTGGGGACCCAGAAATCATTATTGGCTGCAGATCTGCGCGGTTCCTAATTGGAAGCATTGGGCCTTATCAACTGAGGATTTTCTAGGACCTTTGACAGATACCAATACTAAAATCATTGTTCACTTGTCAATTTAAAAGACCATTAAAGCGACTTGGGTTTGGTTTTAATTGGATCCTCCTCCCCTCAACAACTGACTGAAAACAGGCGGGCGGAGGAGGGATTTACACCTCGGCGGATGCTCTATAGGCCAGTCCGGCACGTTAGGGTCGGAGCCAGGCAAAAATACACGAAATAAACAAACTCAGGGGGCGGGGGGAATGTGCACCTGGAGTTAAAGGATTGGGTGACATTTCCAAGGACTCCGCGCTCAGCACCCACTGAGGCAGTGCCCGCTGTGACGCTTCCAATTAAGCAAAACTTGCATTCACTTAAGCTGTTTGCAAGGAGCGTGTCTGGGCCCAAATCAATCACTCGCCCTAGCCCGACCTGGAGGGAGCATATGCAGAGCAGCATCAGCGCGCTCTGAGCAACCCAACCGCCCAAACTTTCCCTTTTCATAGAGCACGTGAGAACTTCGGGGGCTCCCTCCCATCCCGCGAATGCTGGCAGATGCAGCAAAACTAATATGTGTAAATGCTTTAAAGCAATACTCTGCTTACAGCGACACTTCCCCTAATGGGGAGGGGGGGAAGAGAAAAGAGACGACGTTTGGCAGCAGAGGGAAACGGAATTGTTGTGACAGTCATTGACTCAAATCCCGGCTGAGAATCATTGCATAAGAGAGTTGTGGGCAGGAGGGTGGCACAAGGAAAAGAGCCCCACTGCCTCTCTTTTCCCTTCCCCCCAGGTACTGCCAAGGCATTGAGAGAGAGATATTGCTTAGTTATTTATCTTGCGTGCATCAGAAGTGAGCCACGTCCACATTAAAGCGATCTAATCACAGTAATCAGAGAAGGGGAGCTGGAATAATATTTACTGTGGGATCAATTGTGCTCTGCTAGGCTGAGTGGTTTCCTTTCTCCTTAAGGATCCCACCACTAACTGCTCTCATCTGCAACTGGCCGTGCAAAGCGATTTGCTTAGAAGGTTAGCTGCACCTCCAGTGAAAGCACATATGGGGTGTTTTTAACATATATCACACTATGGTCTGATTTTCCGGCCAATTTTAAGTAGCTGATGTTTTGTTTGGCTGCTGTTTTATTTGCTGTCAAAAAGAATTTGATGCAGAAACCATTTAAGCATGTATACAACCCATGGAGGGATTCATTTGACCTCATTATACTGCAATAAAGAAGAAATCCAGTTTGTTAAATATCACCGAACTGCATGCATTTCACATCAGATCAGAAGAGCTATGCTTCAAAAGATTCTTCCAGAAAGTGCTTAGGAAGATGGAATGGGTTAACTTTGCTTGCCAGAAGGTGTTCTGACAAACACAGGAAAAGAGAGAGAGATACAGCCCCCTTTAAGCAGAGCAACCGCAGAAAAAAGAGATTTATGCTTTTAATTAATGGCAATTAAACCGTGCCTGTTGGCTTGGCCTATGGCAATTGTTCCCTGCAAAAAGGAGGCCGAGCTGGTGACAAGCATTTGAATCCGCTAAGTTCTGTCAAGGGAGCTGACTCTGCAGGCATCAAAACCAAACTAAATCAATAAAAGAATTAAACTTTTATAAATTGCATTTTGACAAGTATCAGATACCGTTAAGCTTTGATATTATGAATTCCTTGGAGGTGATGCAAACAAGAAGGGCTGCAGTTAGAGATCCAAACAATCAAAGAGGCTTGTTAACATGCGCTGTCAAATGCATCAGTGCTATTAATTACTACAAATTAATGTGACTCTCTCTTCCTCTGGTGATTGGAATAATAATCAGCTGGATTCATGGAATGAGCACAGAGAACATATGCAACCCTGCCAAAAATAATAAGTTAAGAAACCAGCAGACATTTGCAATCTTTATGCTTACAGGCTTGATAATTTGCTTGTTGCTAGTGTGTCCCACTTACCCAGTCTTTCTGATTGCTGGGAACCTTCTCATCTGCATCCCAAATGGACATGTTGTCACTCCCTAACTACATCACCACTGGTGCTGAGAACAAAACCTTCATTCTCTTCAGCAGAGGTGTGAAGGCAGAAGGAGATGCTGTGATGGAGTAGGGGCTGTCTGTGTGGGGAATGGGAGAGCAGGGGAGGACTTTAGGGGATGGACTGTACCTGAGCTAAGTAAGGGAGGGGGGAGGTCAACACCTTTGCCCGGGAAGGAATACAGAGGAAGGGGCCGGCAGGAGGGAGTTAGTTTCAGTTTTATTTTGGGACTGTGTGGGTGGAATTCAGGGTATCCTAAGCTGGGATCCAAGCACCCTGAAAGCCCAGAAGGACTCGATTGAGGGGTCCTGACTGTGCCTGTAAGCTCTGCTGTAACCTGCGTCCCTGTTGTCCAATAAACCTTCTGTTTTACTGGCTGGCTGAGAGTCACTGTGAGTCCCAGGAAGAGGGGTGCAGGACCGGACTCCCCCACACTCCATGACAACTGGTGGCAGCGGCGGGAGATACTGCACCCCGTGGACGGCGCTTCCTGCAGTAAGTGACTGGGGAGCAGTAAAACGAAGGGGTGATTAACCCCTGGGAGTGTGTGCCCAGTGAGAAGGACTTTGCAGTAACAGGGTCCCCCGGGGGATTGCAGCGAGCAGTCCCAGGGGCGGAGGAGTCTGCAGCTCGACCCTGGCAGAGAGGTGGTGACCTCAAGAAGGGCTGGTGCACTAGGGGTCCCCCTGGAAACTGTGTGGAGCAGTGAGCACCTCGGCCTGTGAGTGGCCAGCAGGAAGATGTATGCCAAGCGGCGCAAGTATGACCTGCTGGAGCTGTGCAAGCAGAGGGGGCTGCACAGGGGGAGGCTTACCAAGGACCAGCTGATTGCCAAGCCGGAGGAGGGAGATCGCTTGAATGAATGGAGCCCTGTCTCTGAGGGAAGCAGCCTGGCAGATGCAGCGCAGGCATCAGTGTCTGTCCCCGCTGGGAGTGGTCAGCCAGTGGCTGAGGGCTTCCCGAGACCCCCCCTTCCTTGGCCTAGGGGAAGGGCGGGGAGAAGCCCAGCAAATACCAAGGGCACTGTGACACCCCCCCCCCGGCCAGTGGGGGATCCTCCTGGTGAAGCTCACCCCCCAGCAGGGGATCATCCTGGTGACGCTTGGCATCCATGCAGCGGATGCGGCTGGAATATAAAAGGAAGCTGAGACAGGAAGAGCTTGAGTTAAGGAGGCAAGAAGTGAAGGAGCGGGAGAACCAGCGTAAACATGAGGAGAAACAGCGTAAACATGAGCGGGAGGAGAAGGAGAAACAGCGTAAACATAAGCTGGACCTGGCCCAGCTGAGGAGCAGTGAGGCCCCGGCTGCGGTGAGTGAGGGGGGACCCAAGCCTACAAAGAGCTTTGATAAGTGCTTGCTGGCCCGGCGTAAGGAGGAGGAGGACATAGATACCTTCCTGACAGCCTTTGAGAATGCCTGCGAGCTGCACGGGGTTGGCCCTGCAGACAGGATCGCAATTCTCACCCCCTTATTGGACTTCACAGCCATGGATGTGTACAGCCAACTGAAAGGGGCGGAGACAGGGGACTACGAACTGTTCAAACAGGCCCTGCTCCATGAGTTTGGGCTGACTCCTGAGATTTACCAGAAAAAGTTTCGGAGCCAGCGTAAAACCCGTGAGGTCACATACCTACAACTGGTCAACTGGGTGCAGGGGTATGCCCGCAAGTGGACAGCTGGGGCCCAAACTAAAGAGGACCTGCTTGACCTATTCATACTGGAGCACCTGTATGAGCAATGCCCGTCCGACCTGAGGCTGTGGTTGATTGACCAGAAGCCGGAGACCCTGCAGCACGCAGGCCAGCTGGCTGACCAATTTGTGGACAGTCGGGCAGGGGATAACAGGGAGGAGTCTTGAAGGAGTAGGCCTGCCTCAACGCAGAGAGAGTGTCATCATGGGACCTCCCAGCAGGGGCCTATGGAGAACTCCCCCAAAAGGGGAACATCCAGCATCAGGTCCCTCCGACCCACTCAAGGGGACCCACTGGGCTGCTATCACTGTGGCCAACGAGGCCACATACGGACCCAGTGCCCCAAGCTCAGGTTACAGGCTCCTGTATAGTCCATCCCCTAAAGTCCTCTCCTGCTCTCCCATTCCCCACAGAGACAGCCCCTACTCCATCACAGATGCAATCTGAGTTGCAGTTAAATACCTGGAGTAGTGCTGGCTAGACAGCTTTCTAGGACATTAACCAAAGACCTCTACATCCACTCATGCTAGATACTGTTCAGCATGGTTGACCATTAAGCTTCTATATAGTTTTTAGTATCAGAAGGGTAGCCATGTTAGTCTGGATCTATAAAAGCAGCAAAGAGTCCTGTGGCACCTTATAGACTAACAGACGTTTTGGAGCATGAGCTTTGCATCCACTTCATCGGCTGCAACACCCGCAAAAGCTCATGCTCCAAAACATCTGTTAGTCTATAAGGTGCCACAGGACTCTTTGCTGCTTATATAGTTTTTATTACTACAATTTGTTAGAAATTAGATTATGGAGGGACAGCCATTATGTTCATGACCTCTGATGCCTTCTCAGGTGATTGTGAAGGTGTGATTAGTAATAAATAGGGGTACTTGTCAGCTAAAGATAACCTAACATTTCAGTAGCCTGGCATTGTCAAGCCAAGCTGCCAAGCTATGAATTTACACATTATTAGCCAATTCAATTAGATGCATTCTTCAGCAAAAGCATAGAAATAATTAATTCCAAAAGCTTATACCATAATATCAAAGGATAAGATACCATCCTGGTATGTAAATCTGGCATCTAGGTAAGCCTTTTTATTGCTATATACACACACAACACTGTTTGCAATTTCAAATGTCCTCCTTTTAAAGAGGTTTCAAGTATTTAGAAATTTGACATGATTCTTCCAGGTTTAACCAAACTATAATATAAAAGGCTATGTTTATATTTTTCATACTTACACATTATTTCCACATGATGATCCTCTCTGTAATTACTATCCTACATAAGGATACACACTTGAAAGCTTCAACTATTATTTTTATCCCTCACCCTGCAATTAAAACAATGTTTATAAGGAACAATGGGGCTTGTTGTTTGGTTTGGGGATTGAAGCAATGGAGCAGCTCAGAATGTAGGTTAAGCTTTAGTTAGGCCTATACACATACCCTGCAAAGCTCCTTGTCATGGCACTTGATCAGCTGTACCTATGAAAGAGCAACATTTTCCAGCACTCACAGCCCAGTGCAGGCAAATATTAAACAGAGAAAAATATTGCCTCAAATGTCTGTTACAATGTCAGGAGCCGCTGCCCGTTTCCTTTTCCCTTCACTTTCCATTATGAAGACGGTTGTGTGTGAAGTTCTCTTTTCCTCCCTCTTCATTCCACTGGGGATGACATGTCCTGAATGCTGGAGTTTGGAATCAGGCACATGGAGTAGGCTGGCTGACAAGAGAAAAGCCTTTCTTTAGGCACTACTAGCTTGGCAGTCACTAAGGCCTCACTCCTTAACTTTACACACTGCAAGTAGGTCCATTGAAGCCTAAGGGCCCAAGCCTTGCGTTTGGCCAAGCTATGCTTGGCACAGTACCTGAGCTGGTGAAAAGGACGAAGTTGGCCTTGTGTCACCTTTACACTTCTTTCATCCCCACTGTAAATTACAGCAGTACCAGGCTAGTTCTAATCTTGCCCAAATGCAACCACTGAAGGGGCCATTGCAGCTGCCAGATTGTGCATATTCCCAACTCTTCCCAGAATGGGGAACAGGGTTGGGGGAAGTGGTGTAGAACCACTGTTTTAGTTCTGCACCATCTGTGGCTTCTCCTTCACTGGGGGAGCGCTCAGCTGCTTGTGAAGGGCACCATTAAGTCTCTTTGCACTAATCTAACAGGACCAGAGTATTTTATTCCAAGAACAGTCCAAATGGAGCTGACTCCTCTCCCTCTTACACCAATCTAAATCATTGTGTTCAAGCAAACTGGAGCTGAGTAGAACTGCCTCATTAGCACAGGTATCTTAGACATGATTGGATTACAGGTTTTAGAACAAAAAAAATAATGCATTTTAAATGACTGCACTTGAAAAAACTTCCTAATTCTCCACTGCCTTGTACCTAGCGTAGTTATTCATACTACAATGCAAAGTGGCTGTAGAAAGTTGCCAATTCAGAATAGTCTTTTAGATGCATATTGTGAAAGTGTAAATGACCATGCCAGATGCACAGTAGAAGAGGAACAGGCCCATAGTGTGCAAATAATTCATACTCACTTATCGATAATTCAGTAGGTCTAGTCCTCTGAAAGTGTGCTAAACTCTAACCATAGCCTTCATGTCAGCCCATAAAATGAGGGCTTCTGATAAGTATAAACTAATTCAGAATATCTGATCTTGCTATTGAGCTAAACTACATTTTCTGAACTCTGGAAGATGAGTTATCTTGACACCATCTGGTAGCAGTTTTTCATTTCTGACAATATTTAAAACTTATTTTGAGCTCAGGCAGTGATAAATGTACCTCAGATTTCTCCTGGCTTTGATAACCTCCTGAACTAAGCATATAAAGTAATTTGTCTCACACTGGTGGTCCTTAATCTTCTAAAGAGAGTTCTAGATTTTGAACTCATTTACCCTAGTGAATCTGGCATGACCCCACTGGAGCCAGGCATCTCTATTCAGGAAAGTAACTCTGTTTAGGAAAACACTTAAGCCTGATCTTAAACTTTCAGCGATATTGATGGGATTTAAGCATAGGCTTAACTTTCAGCTCATGCTTAAGTGTATTCCCAGATCAGGGACAGAACCACAACCTTCAGCTGTTATGAACACACATCCCTAGGTATTTAATGTCAGGGATTGATTATTCTTATTAGTTATTATTACTATGCCGTGTTAGGAGGCAGGTAGCCAGTTTAAATCTGGATTTAAATGCAAGTTTCCTGTTGCAAGTGCAGCTCAAGCTTTGCTCAGCAAGAAATGTTCTATATCCTTTAGACAGAACAGCATGACAGCAAAAGCTTTCAGATGAGAACATGGTGTAAAAATGTAGCTTGTCTCCTCTCTTTACGTTCTTTTGGCAAATGCAAAGGAAATTTATTGTTTACAATATATGTAATCATTTTTATCTGATTACCTGTAGATGCCATACATGCCACTGTACAGGAGATACTATATCTTCTGTCTTCTGCAGAGATCCTGTTTTATTACAAGTACGCTTCCCTTCTTTCACGTCTTTATGGATTTGAAGACGCTGCTTAGAATTTGTCACTTATTTTTAGCAATATAATTTTCTTTGGAAGGAACATTCTTGCTAAGCTTGACATGTGATATTTAATCACATATTGACCACTCAGTATTATTTTAATGCTTTCTGTCAGCTACAATGCAGCAGGCAGAGTTCAAACAACACATTTGCCTGAAGTTCAGTATCCATTTAAATCAAATTTGTCAGCTTTCAATTTTTTTAAAGTAATATGCAAGTTAATAATTCCTTGTCAGGCCAAAGGCATGTTTTAATGTGAACAACTCAGATGTTAAGTGAAACTGGAACCATAATGTCCCCATTAATACAGTCATAATCATCTTTATGCCAGAAATTTAACTTAATATCAACATATATTTGTTTCATGTTTCATTATTATTTTTGAGAAGCCTCTCAGACATATATAAACATCCATATCCATTAGTATGTGTTTGTATATATTATATACACACACACACACAAAGTATAAGTATGTGTTTCTGTATGTGAATGAATATATATCTTGTATTTTATACACACACATTTCCATGTGTTCTTTTTTCATGTTCAAAACACAACTTATTTGACTGATGACATGACAGCATACATAGTATTAAAGCTATATATTTTATTCACATTCCACACTGCCATCTACAATACTTTCAATTCTTTATAATACATAAGTATACACACAGACGTATACACTCTATACATTTATGTATATACACACACACACACACACACACACACACACACACACACACACTTCTAGTGAGTGTGTGCACACATATATGTGTTTTTCTATGGTGATGTAGGAGTGTATACATACACACACACACACTACACAACACATGCACACAAATGGCTGATCTTGTGTGACATTTTCTCTTTACTCTTTTTATGAGTTATTCCTCTTCCCTTCATTCATAAAGATAAATGTCACAAGACTGATCAGCCTTCATGTGTTCTTGGACAGATGGATGGACGCAAACCTGATCTAGTGAGTGTTATAAATACATGTTTTTACAGCCTTGTAGTTTACAGTGTAATGTCAAACTGTGATGAAGCAATGTACCTTTACTGAGCATTTCACAAATAGATAATTCTAGAACTGGAGATCCTGAGCTATAATATACTCTCTTGTTACAAAGCAGCTGCTTGGTTTAGAAAATTGGTAATATGATGTTATGCCTTTCACCTCTTAAATCACTATTGAAAACTGGCCCAGACCAGTAGTCGCAAAAATGGTTTCCATTTAAACAGCCGTACAAGGGGGCTTTGTGAAATTAGGTGGTGGTCTTTCTAGTTCCTAGTGGACAGGTGTCCACATCACAAGAATACCACCACCACTGATGCTAATTGGCACCCTTGTCAGCAGTTTCAACAGAGAGGCCAAGGACTGAATGAGCATGGAGCCTTAAGTACTCTTTCACCCTTTGTGATGCTGTCGGATTAAAATATGAGCATGTGGATAATTGTTGCTATCACTAGTATATAATTGCAACAAATATTGTACAAATTATGTCAAGTAAGGTGTCTATGGAAAGGGTATGATCTGCTGAATGTGATTATGCTATCTGTATGCATGTATCATTTTTGTATTTGAAGTTATGAGCATTGGCTGTAATTCAAATATGTTTGCTCCTGTGATAATGCCCACAAGGTATTTAGCCTGCACATCTTGAAGGGACTATTCAAGTTAAATGACTCATCAAGGAACACTTAACTCCCAGTGGACCATGGGAAATGCCGATCTACAGTTAATGGACTTTCCTGTGAAAGTTCCATCTGGATTATAGGTAATAGCTTCTGCTATGACTAAGCAAAATCATGCATGGACATGTGACTTGCCCATGTGATTCCAAGCACCATCTTATTACCTGAAATTTTCCACACAGTGAGAACAATGGGTTTCTCTTCATTTGGTAGAAGCTATAAAAGGCCTGGAAACATCATCTCCCTCCCCTCACCCCTCTCCTTTGCTGCTCAAACCTCTGGACTGTGAACTTATACTAATGGGAGCATTCTAACCAAGTGACTGAGGACCTTCCAATGATTTGGAAGCAACCAGAAACTTAACAAGCCAGCAGTTTATTCTATCACTGCTACAAGTCTGATCCAAGAACTTTGCAATTATTGTATGCATTTGATTCCTTTAACCAATTTTAACTCTCCCCTTTAGTATCTAATATATAAAGTTAATATATAAGAGAAAGAAAGTATTGGCAACAACATGATTATTGGGTAAAATCTGAATTATACAGTGACCTGCAGAGCTGTCCCTAGGGTACAGTGAATTGGGGCAACCACCTTGGGCCCTGCACTTTGGGGGGCCCCTGCACTCCAGAGCTGGAGCAGGCACCAGAAACCCCTCTACCAGAACCTTCCCCTCCCCACCAGTGCCTCCTGCCCGCTGGCAGACCCTGCCAATCAGCGCCTCCCCCTCCCTGTCAGTGCCTACCGCAGATCAGCTGTTTCGCGACATCAGGCGGTGCTGTGGGAAGAGGAGCAAGGGCGCAGTGCACACAGGGGAGGAGGCAGAACTGGGTGGGGACGAGGTGGGGCAGGAATGAGGCCTTGGGGGAAGGGGTGGAGTGGGGGCAGGGCCTGGGCAGAATCCAGAGGGAGCACCCCTTTGGCAGATTAGAAACTGCACCCCCTAGGGATGGCCCTGGTCACCTGGGTGTGTGGCTGGTTCTTTGGGATCAGAAAAACCCTTTTGTTTGATGAAATTGGTTTTAAATAACCACTATGATGAGTGGTTTCGGTGGTGATACAAGTACTGGAATGCCTAAGGAGACTGCTTTTCTGACTTCTTGTTAGCCAGTGTGGTGAGGTAGAAATTTACTTTTGTTGCTGGTTTGGTACTCTTACGGGAGAATAACCGCCATTTTGGGGTGTTTCTGCCCTATTTCTCAGCAGTTTGTGTGAATTTGGTATTCTCAGTTATGATCCACAGATGGTTTCTCCATGCTATGGTATGATAATACCATGCAGTTTTATTTTCAATCACACATTCCATGAAAGTTGTACTCCAAAATGTTTTCCAGAGTCACTAATGCAATCCACAGGGCCAGAATTGTAGAGAAGGAGGATTTCACATTGGCAGTGGTCAGAGAGTGGAAAAACAAAAAGGATGCCTGTGGTAGAGGATAGGTGGGGAGTAGAAAGTGTCTGAGATGGGCTTGAGTAGGTAGGTACAGGGAGGGTTTACAAAGAGAGAGCCAGACTTATCCCTAGATCCGTACCAGGCTCTGAAAATGGTCCCAAACTTCCTTCTGCTGTGCTACCCTGATGCTTGCACTGATTCTGTATATAATTTTATACAGCCTCTACCACTAGCAAGACCTGGCCATAATTTTCAGTAGCTCCCCCTAGTCGAAAAGTTGGAGGGCAGGCAGCACCAATACCACCTGCTCTCTTTGCAACTAAATTCTGACTTGGGCACAAGAGGCCAGGCTAACAATGTGGTGCAACTTACAATTTCCTGGGTCAGCTTCATGAACTGAGTTCAGGTCCAGCAAGTTAGAATTGGCTCCTTAAATGAAAGCTGATTCAGCAGAGATGTTTGTGGATGGGAGTAACATTGTCACATGTTTTTGTGTGCGCAAGAAGGTGGCTGGCAGCTTTCTACACGTGCTGGAGTCTGAAGAGCTTTGGCTTGGGTAGGCCGTAGAGCAGGTAGTGCTATAATTGCCTAATGGATAAAAAGGGATTTCTGTGTTTAGTGGTGTCAGTCCAATTCCTTTTACGAGCTATACCTAGGTATAACTGCAAAGTGCGAGCCAACAGAATTATGGAAGGGCCATTCTTCCCTCCGTGTGACTGCACAACTCCCATTGAGAGCTAAGTAAGTGTTCCAAACATTTAAATTTACGACATGGAAAGCCATGTTGTTACTAAGTACCCAGCACTACCATTCTGCCAGGAGAGCAAAGTAAACAGATTTGAGGGCTGGCTTCTTTTCAACCTCTTTCTGCCTTTTCTCCAATCAGCAGCAGAGAGGGGAAACATGCACACAGGGTCTGATTCTGCAAACCTTACTCATTCTGATTAGCACTTACAAAATGTGAGTAGTCACACTCATTCCCCTGGGCAAGACAGATTTTCCCCAGTAATAATCTGTTACACACTTAGCTACCTCCAAAAGGTGATGACAATTAATTAACTGTTAATTGCATATTCCCTATTAGTCTCAAGGCCACTCTTTCTGGAGACCTCAAAACACATTACAAGTAGGTTGGAGAGGCACTACAATCTCATGATCACTCTTATCTGTTGACATGCCTCACTCCCAAATGATTGGACTTTAGGACTTGTATGCATATTTGGTACTTTCCTCCAGCAGCCTACTTTCCCTCCTTATACCTATACTAGGTGAAAACTCATGCTGTCATACAGATGTAATTTGCAAGCATAAGATGGCTGAGAACAAACATTGGCCAGTAACAGACTGTGAATCCCAATGATGATTGAACTGGATGATAAAAAAAAAGAAACAAGCTCTTAACTATGCTTGTAGCTCTTTCTGTTGCTTCACACTGACTCAGACATTCAAGGATTCAGAGGAACGCACAGGGTGACAACCAGTTAAATGCTCAAGTGCAAGTCACTACAGGTCAGATTCTTCTCTCAGTTACTCTTGTGGAAACCAAAAGTAACTCCACTGACATAACTGGAGCTATTCTAGATGGACACTGGTATAACTTTGTCATTTTGTATTTTTCTGTAATAGTTTTACATTTCCGGGAGAGTGCTGCTCTTCTCCCATTGTATCTATGGCTCTGCAGTGGTTGGAGTCCTATAGATAGCATATCTTTGGATTTCATCTTCATAAGCTGTTCAGCAGATAATGTGTCATTATAAAATAACCCTTTTGAGCTTCCTCATCCCAACCAAACTTACTCTAATTTTCTAAGAATGCTTTGGGCTTCCATTTTAATTCCCCTCATGCTAACAATGAAACTCCCCTGACCCCACTGAAAGCTGAATCTTTCCTATGCATTGTAAAATCAATGTATTTGTGTCCATAGCTAGTGCTGCTCTCCTTCGATATATTCCCCAATCAAAAGATGTCTTTCAAATGCCACTGCTTTAACCACTTTAAGATTCATTGCTGGTGAAATAAATTGGAGTTAATTCTAATGGAGACACCAAGAATAAGAATGAGGTTAACCTGTTACGTTCATCTCTCTATCCCATGACCTTAATGGAACCTTATCACTAGACTGACACTGAATTGTTTGGGCCTTACATGGATTTTTAGGCGGATTTACCATTCCATGAACGTAGCCAGTATTTTGCAACATTTACCTTTTTCATTCCAGAGCTGATGCAGGGAGTCCTTTGACACTTCTTGGATCCCAATTGCCCAAGAGCATTCCTGGGCTCTGCATTCATTGGCTGAATCCTGCTCTTGTATGGTTGAGAAGCATTTCACACGTGTTCCTAAGTTATTACAACTTGATGCTTCCTTCTCTGGCTCCCATGCCATCCCTGCAGGGTATGTCAACGGACAGAGCCTGAGAGACACTATCCTATATGGGAAACATAAGTACAGAAGATTAAGAAACATAGTAGGTGATGTAAAAAGTTTATGTTCTGTCTCCATTACTTTGTGGGCACTTTTATCACAAAGAAATTAAATACATCAAAAATAGACACAATGCCATGTTACTCTCTTGGGCTTCAAAGGCTGGCTTCAGAGCTCACTGAAGCTCCATTAACCTGAACAGAGTTATTCCAGTGTAACTGGGTCCATAATATAGAGCTTGGTGTCATATACCAACAGCTTAAACTTCATCATCATGGTTTATATTGTCATCACGACCCCCTGGCTAAATATTGCCTTGTATCCTGGATAGAGTTTAGTTTGTATTGTGAAAACTAACTTGCCAGTAATATTCCCATTCAAGGAATGGGTGTATTCTGAGGTCCTTACTGAGGGATGGATTGTCCTTTCTATTATTTAACTTTTTGTGATGCAGTAGCACCTAGATGCCCCCATTCAAAGATCAGGTCCCCATTGTGCAAGGCACTGTGCAAACCTAATGGAAAGAATGTCTCTGCCTCAAAGAGCTTGCAGACTAAGTATAAGATGAGAAGCAGCAGGTGTACACAACAAGCAGAGGGGAGGAGCACAAGGTAGGAGTCAGACAGTCATGGAGGGCTGCTGTGTTGGTGCAAGAATGATGCAGGGTCAACCATCTCTGGAGTATCATCCCCCCTGTACTTGTATCTATGGAGAGCATTCCAAGGGACTGAGAATCCATCATAAGGACAGGAAGGGGGTTAGTGTGTTGTGCACATCATCCCCACCCCAACCCCACAGGGAATCCATCTAAAGGTTCAGGATGTATTTCATGTTCCACTAAATAGCTCCATAGCATTGACATCCTCACCCACCCTCAAAAACCCCCCCTTCTTCTACATTTGTTTGCTTACATGTTACCTTTCTTTCTGAGACCATTAATATGTTTATGCCAGAGATCAGAGTTGCAATCCAAAGGCCTTATTGTATGTGGGCTGAATGACATGAGCGGAACTGTCAACTCTTCAAACTACATGGGCCCCATTCTCCACTTTGTCACACCAGATTTATACCCCTGCATAAAATGAAAAATAAATGCAGATTTATGCCAATGCAGTTGAAATCACTGCAGTTACACCCACCAGTTTTAAGGTGGTGTCACAGTGTAGAGAGTCAGCCTACAGAAGTTCCTGTCCAGCTATTCATATGTTCCTTCAGATTGTCCAGATGCAGTTAGGCAGTCCTGATTCTAATGATAAAAAATGCACACAGTATGGTAGAAGCATACATATATGAATGATAAATGTGCAATTCATATATGAATTGGTTTATACAAGAGTTAGAATCACAACTGACCTTTATGTAAATATAGGGTTACATTTGTTTTGAATGCTAATGGCTAAAATTATGAAATATTATTCATACTTTCTATTTATTTAATAATACTTTTTGGAAGTTACTGAAAAGAAGCTGAGTTAGATTTCATAATCATAAGTGATTTTTTCTTACAAAACGTTACTACAAGCACAATGTAATATTGCTAAAGATTAAAGCACAATAGAATGGCTTACGTAAACATGAGGAAATATATATACAAAACACTCAAAAGCATTAATGGCATATATAT
Source organism: Chelonoidis abingdonii (assembly GCF_003597395.2). Taxonomy (NCBI): domain Eukaryota; kingdom Metazoa; phylum Chordata; order Testudines; family Testudinidae; genus Chelonoidis; species Chelonoidis abingdonii. Next base: position 33,401,726 of record NC_133775.1, read on the forward strand.
AGGTGAGTCGTACCATTAATGCCTTTGTAGAGGCAGTTTATAACTATACCTATGGATGTCTAAAGATGTGATGATACCAGAAATGAATAAAGTAAAAACTAACTCTGCTTCGCTAATTTTCTGTACCAACTATTTCTTAAATTTACATTCTAATCAGACAAGCTATTTTCCATAATCAAGAGTATGTATTTAAAGTGATGTGCAATTACTATCTTCTACATCCATCAATATATTGGACCTGATTCTCCTCCTGTTTACACCCGGCTACAAAAAGCTCCACCGAAGTCAAAGGCATTACACCAATGTCAGACTAGCATAAGGCCCATTATTTTAACCAAATTACAGGGCAGATTGTGATGAGGGAGATGAGCAAAAGCCCCTACCAGAAAACACATATAAAGTAGGAACATGGGGTTGAAGTTTTCCACCTTAATTTTGCCTCCCTCTAAAAGTCACAGGCCATTCTGCAAGTCCTCCATGACAGGAGGAATGGAGAGGGAGGATCAGAGATTTTCAAACTACTGGATCAGAGGGGTCATCAGGAGACACTGGAAATTCAGGGTCTGCCAGGAGTGCAGTATTAGGCCAGCAATTTGCAAATATGCGTGTGGTTATGTTTTCAAGGTAGCACTTATGAATAACAATGTGCATCATTATCTTGCGTCCAGCAGAACAGCAGCCCGAAGTGCCACGCCTGGAAGATTGGCCATTTATTAAAGGTTGCATGTGAATTCTCAGAGCTAGAGAAAAATTGTGCTCCTAAACAGAGCTGAGGGATTTGCACGTTTAAGAAAATCTAACTGACTGAAAAATCACTCTTTTGAATAATTGATTTACATTGCCTACAAATCACATTACTGGGGGGTTAGATGCAATTTTGCACTTATTTAGAGAATGCTTTTTCATTATGTTTTAATTTTCCTTCATGTTAAAGAGCAACAACATCTAAAAAGAGAAAAAACAAAATCCATAGCTAGTCATTACTATAGCTATCTAATGCTAAAAATCTACAAATTAAGGTCCCAGTCCTTATGCACTGTGAGAAATAAATAAAATACCCAGCTCTTATGTAGTACTGTTTATCTGTAGATCTCAAAGCACTTTACAAAGGAAGACAGTATCATTCTCCCCATTTTATAGATGAGGAAACTGAGGCGTGGGGAGGGAACAGTCACCCAGCAGGCCAACAGCAGAGCCAGGAATTGAACCCAGATCTCCTGAGTGCCAGTCCTAGGGGCAGTGGGAGCTAGCACCCCTGCAATGGAAATATGGTGAGGGAGGTTCTATGTTTTCTCCCCCACAATATTTCCTCAGTACCCTGGGAAGATATAAGATGGGGCAGCTCAGGGAAATGGTGCAACTGGAGAAGAAGTGGCTGGAGCAGGACTGGGTGAGGAAGCAATGACTGGACAGAGCCATGTCATGCCATGGATGGGCAGAGCAGTTTCCCCTCCAAGGCAGAAGCCACTGCCAGTTGTGTAAAAGCAGCAGCCAGGGTGGGGGAGCAGGGACACCATGCTGATGCTCACCGCTGATTTAAGGTTATATTGAATACCTGCTGTTAGCATTTTACCAAATTTTGTGTGTCACCCATTCATTCGCTGCACACAGTGTGAGGAAAAACTCCATCCTGACCAAAAATATAGGCCGAGAAGCCTACTGGATCCCTCAGGCTGGAAAGGATCCTGGCAGAGACCTGGAGGAGGAAGCTGCAGCACTTCCAAAGCTTCTCACAGGATATGAATGAATAATAGAGGGTGAAATCCTCCCAACTGTTATGTGGGGCAGGCCCAGAGATACTGCAGGCCTAAAATACATTCCAGGGGCCACATGAAGTGGACTAAAAACCTGCTAGACAGAGTCAGTCAAAAGTTACACCAATACATTGAACCTCAGCAGAAGGTCACTTGGGAAAGCCATATTTTCTGTACACAAAAGCAGTTGTTCAGTAAGATTGTTGACTCTCATGCTACAAATGAGAGACCTGGACATTTAACTGTAAGTCACATTAATGCAAACGATTAACAGACAGCTTAACAGAGACCCTCCATCTTTGCAAGACAGGAGGGTCTAGAAAGGAGCAGATTGTCCAGGCCTGTACTTCCCCTGCACAGAGCAGAGCTCTGTGCTATACAGAAATAAGCCATGTCTCCACTCCTATTCCCTCCTTGCAAAGCTGAGCCACACCAGTCCTCTGTTTCTGGGGCTGCAGAAAAGAGGGCAGGATGTCCCCTCTCAGTGCATTTAGGGACTTCAGGCTTCATCTACCTTAGCAATAGAATGAAAAAGGTTTGCAGAACTAGAACTTATCCTTAGATACAGCAGCACTGGTCAGAGTTGCAAGGAAAACATGACTAGATTATCTCTGCACCACATGGAGCTGTGCTTTAACCATGCTAGGGGATACCTGTGTTGTATCTGGGGCTCCAAACAGGTTTCTACTTGTAGTATGTTGGTCCCTAAGGCCTGCATTTTGAAACTAGAGTGCCTAAAGTTATGCTCCTAAAATCAGGGTTAGGTGCTAAGCAGCTGAACAGCCCATTGACTTGAGTGGGATTTGTGTGCTAAGCCCCTTGGGAAATCAGACCACTTTTATTTAGATGCCTAATAGATTTAGAAGACTAAATATTAGAGACCCAAGCAGGAAGATTTTATAAATCCTTTACTGTGAACTTAAGAAGCACTCTGAGAATCTAACCCATCATATTAAAATATGTCTATAAGAGCAGGGATCTTAGAGACAGTGGAATATCCATGGTGGATTAGACCAGTGGTTGGTCTGGTCCAACCTCCTGTTTCCAACAGTGGCCAACACTAGCTACTTCAGAGGAACATGCAAGAGACCTTGCAGTAGGCGGTTATGGAATAACCTGACCATAGGGAAAGATTTTGGCTAATGCCCTGACACATGAGAGTTTATATTCCTTCCAAGCCTCCTTTTTCTTTGAACCCTTGCCATTATAACACTAGATATTTACATTGTACATATAAAATATCAAATCCTTCTTTGAATCCTACTAAAAACTCTAGCCTCAAATGATGTTGTGTGGCAATAAGTTCCAGAGACTAGCCTGCTGCAACGCTGGGAATGTCACTGACATGCATTCCTTTCAGTGCGCTCCCCAAAGATCGCATCCACTTCTACTGCTGTTATTCTGCTGCAACTTACAAGATTTATTCTACCTTGTACTCTTCTCATATGTTCATTCCACCCTGCCTTTTTTAGAAAGGAGAGCAGGCCTAGAAGAGAACTATCAAATATAATGGGCCAGATCCTCAGCCCTAATGCATTCCCTTTGCGCTACTAGCAGTGCAAAGAGGACTTTAAAATTGCCCCAAAAGGACAGATTTCTTCAGCCTGGGGAAAGCCTTAGGTGGAAAAGAACTGCTGTGGGTGACTTTCCATTATCCTCTCCTGGCCTCAGCCCTCGCACAGGGGGTGGATTGAGATCATGACACAAGAATGGCTGGAACATATTGCACTCTGGTTGTCTCCAGGCCTCAGAGTACCTATAGGAGCCATTAGAAGCTGACATACCTTAGAGCAGCCCACAGGCACCCCAGGATTGGGGAGGGGTACATAATTATGCCTACTGAATTCTAAGTGCAGATCTGAAGAGTGAGGTCAATATTATAGAAGTCCTAACACATTTACAAAATATCCAGTTGTGCAAATTGTTATGTTTGCAGCATAGAAACAGCTTTTTAGCTAAAAAACATACAATAGTTCTTCTGGAAGGTTGCAACATAACACTACTTTAGTTCTTAGAATTCAGAAATAAACCACATAAGAACCTGGAACCACAGAGACACAAAGCAACCTTCTCCCTAAAAATAACAAGGCACAACTCACCCCACCTAACTCTAGGCTACCTGTTTCCAGACTGACTCTGATTACAGCCATTGGATGCTTCCCTATAGACCCTTCTTGCCTGGAGGCAGGACCAAGAAATCCCCCACTCTTAAAATGATAGTTTACAATTTCAACACAGTCCTCAAGACACCACACAAATGTTTTTTCAAAACTGTTCATAAGGACATTTGTACAGACTCAGATGGTTTGAGTCTGTAGTCCATATGCAAGCAAAACTGCTTAGTCAAGGACAGATTCGCCTGCATGGGACAGCCCACAACAAAACTCACTTGAGTCTTGCAGCATGAGCAACTGTATTCTGCAGAGCTGCTTGCCCTACTGCTAACTCATTTTACATATCATGAGAGGCCTCACACAGTGTACATGACCATGATATGCCACTGCCCTGCACAGCATATGATCATTTACACCACCACACAAGGAGTGCAAAGTGAGTGAACAATACAGTGTAGTAATTCTGCAAAGATGATAAAGGGATGAAATAGGAACCAAAACAACCAGGGACTCAAACATCCAGTTCGTAGGGCGCAGCTAGCTCATGCAGTGCTGGAGGACTGGCATCAGGACCAACCTTAAAGGCCGATGATCAGGGAGGCCACCAGGGTGCCACAATTCAAGGACACTAACTCATCACATTCCAGGGTGCCAAATCCACGGTTTTGTTTATGGGTTTGCTTTTTTGCTTGTGGTGGGGAGCAGAGGGGAGGGGAGAGGGGCTGCTGAAAATGTTTTCCACCCTGTGCAGCAAAACACATAAGCAAACTAACATGAATAGTGATCCACAATCACCACTTTCTCCCTGAGCACTGGAAGATCTGTGTCTGGCAGATTGACAGAAAGGCATGTTTTAATGGGGGGAGGAGAGAAATAGTTGCAGAGAGTGATGAATCGAATTGCACTAACTAGGTGGTTTGCACTTCACTGCTAATAATAACTGAAAAGAAAAAAACCAAACAAAAAAAGCACTATTAAACGGCTCCTCTGTGTGTGTGTGTGTGTAAGTTTAAACTGGTAGTTTCATGAGCCAACAAAGGACAAGCCATGACAAAAATAACTATGATGACCTAGAACAAAACATCTCACTAGTTTTGTGAACAACAACATTGCAGCCTCTTAGAGCTTTATGGGAAATTTTGGGGATAAATCTATCAGAGGTTCTCAAACTGGGGGCATGGAATGTATTCTAGGGAGCATGAGAACATTAAGGGGGGGCAGAAAAGGGAGGGGGAAAAACAGAAAACAAAACTTACTATGCACTTTCAGAGCTGGGCGGCTACAGTGTGCTGCTGCTGGCCGGGTGCCCAGCTCTGAAGGCAGCGCGGGCACGAACAGCAGTGGAGAAGTAAGGGTGGGATGGGATGGTATTGCCATCCTTAGTTCTGCACTGCTGCTGACAGCACCACTGCCTTCAGAGCTGAGCACCCAGTCAGCAGCTGCCCTTCTCTGCTCTGCTTTCAGACCTGGGTGGTTGGAGAGTGGTGGCTGCTGGCTAGGCGCCTGCAGGAAGGCATAAACTACTACAGACACAAAGAAGTTTGAGAACCACTGCTCTAAATGATGTGGGACCTATCCACCTATCTTAGGGTTTTCTATAGCACCCATCCTGATAGTACCTAATCACCAACATGCCTACCTGAAATCATGCCTGTCTCCTGTGCAGAGCTGCCACAGAAGCAATCAGTTGAGATCCTCAAGCTGGAACTCTTGCCCCACCTAGTCCCTGCCCTCCCCCTCCGTTTAAATGGTGCAAGGCATTGTGCTTGGGGGGGATTATTCCCCCCCCCCCATGTTGGTCCAAATGATCCAAGATTTGTAAACTTTCCAGGCAAACTGTAAGATGTTTCTGAAGGGTGGGCTGAAGGAAATGTGCAGCTAATATTTCTTGAATAGTATTTAACCAAATCTAATTGGAATTACAAGAGTATTTAAATATAATATCTAGCTCCTCTATAAATGTTTTTTATCAGGAGATCTCAGCACTTTACAAAGCAGGTAAGTATTATTATCATCCCTAAAACATAGACAGGAAAGGTGAGGCATGAAGAGGTGAAGTTATTGGCCCATTGTCATTCAGCAGGTTAGTGGAAGAGCAACAACTAGAACCTACATCTCTGAGTCCCAGTCCAGCTCTTTAGCTCCTAGGCCACATCTCCTCCTATGAGGCAGATAAAGATGGCAAGGTAAGGAGAGAAGTTCATTGGTTTTTATATACAGGGAGTTTAGAATGTTTACATCAGTTGTAATTAGTGTCTGAAATAAGTTCTAATTAATTAAAGGAACTGACTATCATTGGTCAGGCTGAGTAGCACTAGTCTGCATGAGTAGTCCCATTGATTTCAAGCTGCTATTCGATGTAAATAAAAGATGACAGGCTCAGGCCTTAAATAATTATGTCCTTGTCAAAGCAGCGCAGTGTTATAGCTTCATCAACATCCATGAGTTTGGGTTCTGTTCAGCACTCCTGAGTAATGGGTGAAAATGAAGGAGGCCTTGAAACCCCATGTCACACTTTGAAAGTGTACCCTTTAAAAAACAAACAAAAAAATTCCCTGTATCCTACAGTAAAAATTTAAAGTCTCATCAAAAGCAGCAGAATCTCTCAGCAAGCCATACATCCCCAAAGCTAGGTTCACTCAGAAAAAAGGAAGTCCGTTCTACTGAGAAATGGAATGGATGTCTTTTCAGCACAGCACAAATTAATATTGCAGCTGCCACTTTTATAGGAAAATCAAAACCCGGTCAGTCATTCTATTTTATAAACAGAAACTTCACAGATGCACTGTGGGACATTTCATGACTAAGTATTTTGAATTTTCAACATGAAAAATATTCTCTAGTGTTAGTTACATTATTTGATTCATAAGGAAGGGATTAAAATTCCAGTGGTTTAGGAAACATACATACACAACTGAAGCAAGAAAACATGCTTACTTCTTTTTTCATATGTCATCCTGCAGACTAGCATAGGTTTTAGAGCTACTCAAAAGGCCTATGTCAAAGACACTTCTTTATTATTATTTTACTAGCAGTAAATCCAGGGAGGGGTAGGAGCTCAAATTTAGGGACATATTCTACTCTCATTTATACTGGGGTAAATGTGGAGTTTCTTCAGGTTTACAGCCTTGTAGCTTAGACCAGAATCTGATCCTTAGTATTGATGTCCTCCATGTAATATATTTCATGTAAAAATAAGAGCAGAATCAGTCTCATTTACACTGATGTAAATTTGCAGTACCACCACTGACTTCAGTGGAGTTACTCTAAATTTACTCCTGTGTGACTAGAGCAAAATCTAGTCTAGTGAGTTTAGTTCTATGAGTCCCATCCCACCTCTGCATTTCAAAAAAATATTATGTTCATGCTTTAGGTTAAAGCTTATTTTGTATCTCAACCATTTTATGCAATATTTTTAGTAGGCTGTTTTATATGGCTATCCAGTCACCATTTTTAAGCATTATCAATAACATTCTTCAGTGTAACCTTTTTAACATTTACAATAGAATAAAATAAAAAAAAAAAAAAAAACACATCAACAAAAAATTGTCTTCACTTGGCAATGCTGTGTGAATTTTAAATTTCCCATTTCACAATGCAGTCATCGCTATAAAACTCTGAGGGCGGATTAATGCTCTTCTCGTACTTCACTCTATCAGACCATGGATTTGTAGACAACAGCTGCAGCGAATTCCCTTGACTGAGAAGAATTACAAGTATTATCACCTAGATCATTAAACTGGGTTCATAGATTGCAGAATGTCTTCAATCAATTCATCTAAGATAACTTGAAGCCAGCTGGACCCCCTCAGTGAGAACTTGACTTAATTGGCCAATAAGTGGCTGGAAAAGGTGCATGCTATTTGATAAAATTACAGGCTGAACAAGTGATTACAGTTTGGAAAACCACAGAGGGTAGCCTTCAGGTCAGCCCTTTTGGAGAGGGCAAAGTTAATGTCCACTATTAAGTGCTGCTGTGAAAAATGTTGGCCCACTTGGTGCTCAGATGTAAAGAGTATCCAGGTCATTCTTCAGCTGATGGAGTGTGTGAGATGTGCACATTTATCATTGCTTTGGCCTCATTTCTGCCTTGGTAATAGTCATACACTAACAACTCCTGGCAGTTTCATGGTTTTCTGTATACCCTTCATTTTATTGGCATAACTAAAATATTATCTTAGCAAAGCAATCCATCTGCTAAAGAAAAACACTTTCCTTCAATTATGTCCCATGAGTCTTTTCTCAAGAAAGGTTAAAAGCAAAAGGAAGTTGAAAAATATACATTATTTTGTTTTTCTTCTTTACAATCTATTGCAAATAGAGAAGTTTGTTACTCTATAACTGGTAGGTATACATATTTACCAAATTCAAAATGTTAGGAATATGCCTAGCTTTAAGGGAAAATGTTGACTTCACAGGTCCAATCACTATGTTAGTACAAATTGTTATTTAAAGTCAAATACCTTTCTTCAAGTGTTAGCAAAGATTTCTTAAGCAATTCTTCTGTAATTTATTTACTATATAAAAAAAGCTTTTGATAATTTGCAGAAAAGGGAAAACAAAAATGTTGAGTTTTAAAAGCAGACCAAACAAGTACCTAAAATGATCATGTAACTAATTCATGTTAGACAGCATGAAAAAATAGGACCCAATCCTATCAGTGCTCAGCACACAGAGACCCCATTGACTTGAGTGAGAGTTCTACTGGCATAAGCTTTGTAGAACTGACCATTTTGTTAGAAAATATGCCAAGACAATGTTCGCAATTATTGTTGCACCAATATATTTTATTTGTCTGTGAATCTACATTGAGGCTGCATATTTTTCATGGCTACTATTTTTTTTTTTAAATCCATATCTTTTAGAGAGACAGGCTCAAGATTCAGATATCTGATGCAGATTAAAATTTCCACAAAATTCAGGCCCATATCTGATCTTTTAGCCTCTGGGGATTTTTGCTGGTACGCGAGTTGCAGTAAACTGTTTGCAGTAAACAGTTTGCCGTAAACAGTGCAAAACTTAACTGAAAGTCTTGAGAGTGTTACATAGCTGGATAGATTTACAGAAGAACCAGGGATTAATGAATTGTGGAGAGGTCATATTATACATTCTGCAATCAAAATATGCAGAAATATTGCTGTGACAAAACAAGTTCCATGAATAGACATCAGGTCAGAATAAAATTCTACTTGAAATGAAGATACAAGATACCTAATATTCCACATAAGAATCAATGTTCTCTTCTCATAATGATTTTTAAGACGATGGTTCAAAAATTGTTTGTTCATAGCTAACGTTTCATAGCAAGAAATTGGCTTGCAAGTGAAATGTGTACTTCAAAACCAGCAATTTGCTTGCTAGATTGATTTCCCTATAATATAAAACATGTCTATTTTCAAACAACAGTTGATATGGCTCCATGCAATCTATGTTCCATGTGTACAAAACCAACAGAACAAGTTGTTTACTATGGAATAGAGCCGGCTGGGAATTTTTCAATTCAAACTTTTTTTTTTGTTGGAAAAAGCTGATTCCTCAAAACAAAAAACTCTTCACTGGAAGTAGTGGATTAGATAAACTCCCCATTTTGAAAAAAGGTTTCAAAAAATTGTCAAAAATGTCCTGTTTCAAACACTAAGTGAAAAAATTCCATTTTCAGGTCAAATTAATTTATTTCAAAATTTAAAAATTTGTAAATTTAAAAACAAAATCAACTAACTTCAAAGTCAAAACAAAGCCTTTAAGTTGTCCCAATTCAATGCCCCCTCACACACCCCAGACTTTTTGTTCAAGAAAATTTTGACTTTGTCCTAATTTGTGGTGGGAAATTTAGTTGAAAATCTCAAAAAATCCTCGTGAGAGGGAAAACCATTTTCTGCCCACCTCTCCTACAGAGCCCCTTGTGGAATCAAGATATATGGCAAATTTATGAACAGGCATGGTTGTTTGTTGTTGTTTCTTTGCATTGAGTTTTTATGTCCTCTGACATGCTCCTATGGAAGTAAATTGCACTCTGTTAACATACATAGCCATAACAGCTGCTCACAACTACAGATCCAAACGCAGTTTAGGCTAAATTAGACTGACACTCCTCTCTGCATGGAAAAAAAACCATGCACTATGGATACAATCATTTCCTATTCCTAACCTTCTAGGTAAATATTTCAGGGAGCAGGAGTTAAATGTGAAGGGATTTATTATGACCTCCTTTTTGGAGTTATACATATAGATTTGTCTTTATAATTTTATGGGTGAAAAGACAAGTGTTTTCACTGCACAGTACATCCAAACACTATGTTCATGCACCAGCATCTGGGAGAATCACACAAAACACTTTCAATTGTGCAATTCAAGGCCCTAATCCCCTTACAAGACCAATTGTTTAATTTTATTATTGTCCATTTCTTAACACCCAAGCTAAAGGTCTATCCTTCTGAGCAGATTCAACGCCTTTTGTAAGGTGCTGTGTGTTCTCATCTCCCACTGAATTCAATGGTTGACAAAAGGTGCTCACCTGTTCTCAGGATCAGGCCTTAAAATCATAAGTTTTAATGCTACCCATGCATTAGTGAGATTGACCCTACATAATACACACAGGTGAAAACTGACTGGGTTTGTAGTACTGAAGGAAGAAGTGAACTAATTGCATCTGCATGGTTTAATCATATTAGTGTCTCTAGTGCTGACACTTTGAATGTCCTAAAAGCGATTGCCAAATTGCTGGCTATTGGTGCTACTACACACTCTTGGTCAGCATGTTTCAAAAAACACACTCAGAACTGTTAGATTAAAATAATTTTTCTAAAATTTGGCAAAGCCAAGATAAACGGAACTCTGGATACATATTGTAGGATCATTAAATCACTGGTTACCAGCAAGACCTTTACTGCAATCAGTGGTTCACATGCCAGTATTGGTGCTTCAGGATTTTGAGATAGGTACTCTGGTTCATTGTAAAACCAGGGATGTGGAGTCCAGTTTTCAGGGCCTCAGTGATAAATCACTGTTAGGTTACCATTAATTTATGGCTGCTCTAACTTGCAATCAAGCTCAGGTGGCTGCTGCTCCATACTCCAGTATTATGTGACATTAGAGCAGCATGTGCAATGTTTTGAGTAGGGCTGGCCGGAAAACAAGAATCCCCTTCCCAGAAAAATTAAGGTTTTAACATTTGTTTTTGTTCCACATTGGAATTATAGAATCGAGCTCTTCGTCTCTCCTGCTGAAACTGCTTCACTTTGAATAAATAAATAAAATATTCACTGGGCCAGAGAAAGACTGATACTATAGTCTGTAGTTACAGCACTCACCTGGGCTATGGGAGGTCTCCGTCGCTCTCTCCCCCATGACTAGAAAATCATCTTGGACCCAAGAAAGGTTCCCAACAATATTTTAGTCCAAAACCAATGTGTTTTTGCAAAAAGTTTATTTTCATGAATAGGCATTTTCTGATAAAAAAAATTCCTAACCAGCTCTGGTTTTGAGTCAGAACTTAAAAGTGAATGACAAGTCTTATGGCCAATATTACACCAAGCATGATATTTTCATATGAGTTCAATGAGACTACACATAGATCTTCATTTGGGAACCTCTGCCTTAGGGCATCATAGGCTTGAAATAATAAATTTGTCACTGAAGAGACAAAAAGAGGTGGAACAATATGAGGTTTGTTGTGACTGATGTTGAATAAAAATTTGTTTTTGCCTTAGAGCTGTTATTCAAGAGCACTATTATACCAAAAAGTGAATTTGGCTAATTCCACTGAAGTAAATGGAGTAAAACCAGCATGAATTTGGTCTTCTCTTTGTGTAAAGATTGAGCCCAAAGTAACCTTGCATTATCCAGTATTCCAAACTCTTGTGAAACTTATGATAAAGTCACAATACTGGATGTTTTTCTTAATGCCCCAACTCCTGGAATCATGTAACTATGAGAATTTCAACTTTTTCTTTAAGTAAGTTTCTTGCCTTGTGGTTGTGGAGACAAGCCTGAAAATTTGATCTGAGCATCTCCTAAAGCTCAGGAGCTAAAAGGTTTAAAAAAAACAAAAACCAAACCATCTTTTCAGATTTTTTAAATCTCAGTTTTTGAGACAGGCTTGTGGGGGTTATTTTTGAGCTCATTAATTTTTAATACTTCGTGGTTGCATTACTGATAAAGTCAGGCATTCAGATTGGCAAGTATGCAACAAATAAACAAGAACGTACATTATACAGCATTACAATTTTGCATGGTGTTTTTGAAACATGGTTCTCCTTTCTGAGAGAATTCAGAAGCAAATTCTCAGCCCCATTTGGGGGTGCAAAGATCTTTGGCTGGTGCAGTTCTGCTGAACAAAGACATGGAGCAGATATTTTTTGGAGAGAAACACATAGAAGACATGCAGTGCAGGGGCTCCCTGAGGGTATGCTGCACAGGATGATTTGGGCATATGGTCAGATGATTCACCACAGTATAGATCCTACAGTTCTCTCCCATGCAGATGGGCCACTGAGGCTACTCCATGAAAATTATTTCATACAAATGACTGAAGCATGGCTCTGTAGGGTGGATTCTGCTCTCTCACTGACTGCAGAGAACCCCAGCTCCCAGCCAAGTATATGGGCTGGGTACTGGATCTGGTACCCAGTGAACACAAAGGCTCCATCACTGATCCATAGGGAAAATTCTTGGAGACAAGATATTTTACATACATTTATAGGCGAGATCCAAGTTCAACCACTTTTCTCACCTAAACATGATCGAAAAATTCATGCGGCAATGTGGGATTGAGGCACAGCATGTTGCACTCCATTAGCATCTTTACTGTTGTCTCTCATTTTTAATAACATGCATATATAAGTAAATACTACCTCTACCCACCTTTTCCCCCCCTATTTGGTCTTTCAAGGCCTAGGAGGTGCTTGGAAAAGAATGCTATTTGGATACATAATGTATAGGATACATAAGTCTATTTTCTGTTTACTTTAAATAAGTCATTTATCTTCCAATAAATCCTTGCCCAATGTACCTTGGAATGTAATCTGTTCCAAGGGCAGGTGCTCCTTAATGAGAGATAAAAAAAACAATAAGCTAGATTTCATAACAAATAGATGAATAAAGAGTTAGAAAATGGCATGAAAGCATATTATCAGTAAATTGTTTCCTCTGTGTTTGTCACTGTTCGTAATGTTTTATGAATATGCTAAGAAATTCTCAGGCATTTTTCCTTGGGCACTCTAGTTAATTACTTATTCAGAGTGCTTCTACTCTGTTCCTTGCAAAATGTGTTGTGCATTAATTCTGATTATGTACAAAAACCCACCTGCAAGGAAAAACTCTGAATCAGTAATGCTGGTAAAATGAGCAGCTCTCCTGGGGCCTTACTATGAAACAGAATACTGGACAGAATTAGAATCTTGTAGCTAAGGCTATTCATAATGTCATTAACATAAAGGCAATTAAATGAGTTTTTAACCTACAACCCTTTATTGTTATTAATGAACATTAGAAAAACACAGGAGATAAAATTGGTAATTATCTCTACACCAAGCTATGCAATAATGTGTTTAAATATAAAACCAAAACAAATGATTATTGTTAGTATTTTCAGCAGCAGAAACCCCAAGGAGCAGCTCAGTCACATTTAATCACATGGTACTACACCAAGAGGGTTAATTACCTTCAGCATGCTTGCTTATTCAATTTTATATGGAATCAACAAACATAAATGTGAATGTACAAACTATTTCAAGCAGTGGTTTTCACCTTCAGGTTAACCACCTTTACAAAAACAGAGAGTGATTTCATTTCCTTCAGGACAAGTAGTTGCAGTCCTGTAATCAAGTTTTTATTGTACAGGGCTTTCAAAATCAATTCTGAGAACAGCTGTATAAATCCAAGCTCAGAGCCTCAGCTTACTGTTCTGTAAAAAAGAATTTAGGTATCTGAAAGAGATGCACATTTTAAAATAGATGGTAAATGGAGGTTTCAGCACCACAGAATAGTCCAAGAGCCTCCAGTTCCCTTTTTGTTACTGCAAACTATGGTATCCAATAAAAAAAAAAAAGCAATAATATATTAGGGTACATCTTCTAAAGAGAAGATACAGTTCACCACAATACCCTATGTCTAGAAACAGATTTGACCTTATAATTACCAGAATGTTAGAATTTAAATATTTTTCTTTCATTTTTATACACAGATTTGGGCTCAGCAATCAGTTTTCTAGGCAGAATGTAATTAATTTGTGGTTTTTAACTTCTGCCTTACCAGACATGCTTGCCCAGGAACAGAGTCCCTAGAGAGGTCCTGCTGCATGTCTCAATAGGGCAGACCTGCAGCTTCTATTCAGAGCCCCTTCTTGTTTGGGAGGAGGGGAAGATTTTACATCATTTTTAAATTTGATTTTCTTTTCTTAAACAAAGTAGTGAAATTGCATTTTTACAAAACCACAACATACAGTATTGACTTAATTTTGTCTACTATATCCCAAAATGATTTACAGAGTTAATAATCTCTACAACTGTGTCATTTAACAGCACAGGAAGAGATGCATTCAGGAGTAGAGGAAACCAGAAAAGATGTGTTTTAAGATGAGATTTGAAATATGATGGGAAATTAATGAGAGATTGAGATCCACGAAGTGAGGCCCAGAAGACAGGAGTTGCAGGAAGGCTCTCACCATCAGTTGCCAGGAAATGCTGGTATTAGAGGAATATAGGGAGCAGAGTAGAAAGAGAATTTGTTACAAGCTTGGAACCTGCAGAATTGCACACATGGCTTTGAAAATCTGGGCCCAAATTGCACACTGTGCAAAAAGGTCCTTTTGCAGCCTCTATGATTTTGTTCACTAGGACCACTGTATGCTGCAGTTCCTCATGCCCTTGGCTCAGGAGAAGTCCTGCCTCTGGACAGGACCTGGGTGGGGTTACTCTTGATCACAGGTAGGATGTGGTGTGTCATGGAGTTTCCCCATTTCTCTGTCAGTCTGTTTTGCTGTGTGCTTTCTTTCCTAGGTTTTCTATCACCAAACTTCCTCTTTCACCAGAAAGCTTTTGGTCAATAGAGACCAGTAAATGAGAGCTTTAGAGGGAGTGACTTCTCTGTGACAGTACAGAAGCACCTTCAGATCTGTACTTTGAACAATGGCTGAAAACCAGAGCTGGTTGATTGCCTGTGTTTTGTTTTGACTTCCTGTGTGAGCTTCTGCAGGAAATTGTGATTAAATTGCTGATAACAAGGCAGAAGAACCAACCAGGTAGAATACCTCCTACTGAGAAAACACTGTGACCAAAAGGACAGGAAGAGAGCTGCAAACACAACCCTTTAGGGTGAATTCATAGAGGGAAAGATACTGCCAAGGGATTCTGCTAACAGGATCAGAAATGGGCATTACCTGAAATATATACCCAGTTGTGGTATAGAATCCTCAAGGCTACAGGTGAGGGACATGTGTGATGTTCCAGTTTCTAAGTGAACCCTCGGAGGGCTATGCATTTATAAAGTGCAATTTCCTTTCCTTTTATGGGAGAAGACAGCAGCAGGTCTTGGACAGTTGCTGAAGCCAGTCCTCGGAGAAGCAGATTAAATGGAACACAAAGAGATATGAGACAGAGGCTGACCAGATGGGATAATAGTGAAGGAGGCTGAAGGAAAGTAGAAGAATGTGGCCATTAGAAAAGCAAGAGTGAAGGGGTAATATCTAGAGTCGCTCATCTTAGTCACCCTTATTAAACAAACAAACAATCCGTCCGTGACAAGATGAGAAGCAACAGTATGGGAACAGACTAAAGACAGGAGTTAGCCTGAGCAGGGTACAAGAAATAAGCAGTGAATAGGAGTCACTGGAAAGAAGGTAGACGCAAACAATCCTGACTAATGACTACATAGTGAGGAACCAGGCTCAAGTCATCTGTGACCCAGATAAAGAAAATAGGACCTCATGCTGCCTTCCAGGTGTTAAGTCAAAGAATGTGACAATGAGGGCTAAGGATATCCTGAAGAATGTAGGAAAATTCTCACTAATTCTACACACAGGAACAAAGGACACAAGCGAAAGGAGGGGATTAGAGGAACTTCAGGATAATTTCAAAAACTGAGAGAAAGAATTGAAGATGGTACAGTACAGGTGATAGTCTTGCAGAGCCTCCTGCACAAATGAGGCAAGAAGAAGGAAGCCCTGCCTCGTCTTGCTTGGGCTTGGATGGCATTTGTTGCACTCTTGCTGCACCGCGGGAGCAGAATTTGGAGGAACAGTGCAAGGGGTGCGCACCCCCACATGCCAGACAACCCAGCGCTGCAATCACTCCCTACAAGCTAATAAGAAGGCAGGGATTGAACGTTGGGTGAGCGGAAAAGGGGACAAGGCTGGAGCAGTTCTACTAGTGCACAGCCTTGTGATGAGAACTCTGCCCGTGATATGCAGGGAATAGTCTCACTCTGTAGTGTACTACTCCATTATACACACCAGTTCTTTAGTATGTTGCTCCTTATTGTTCATCTTCTGGTTTGTATGTTGGAAATCCATGTCCGTGTATTTGAATTCAATGGAAACTTCCCTTCTGACTATCGAATTTAAAATCCACTTAAAAGATCCTGCCATTATGGAACTCTAAAAGCTTAGTGTCTCACTGGCTTGAAGGGAGAATACTTCATTCAGACTATCAGTGTGTGAGTACAGTAGTAAGGACTAAAGGCTCAGTCCCACCCCTATTGATATAAGTGGAAGTGCTGCCATTGACTTCAGTATGTGTAAGGATCAAGCCCTAGCTGCATTAGTAAAGTTTGTTGGAGGACAGCCTCTTGTCAGCAGTGTCATGACAGGGGATATTGGAATCCATCAGTGTGAAAAACAGCTGGAGAATCCTGACAGTGTAATTAAAGCACAGCAGATTACAATTCTTCTGAAAAAGAAGAATGCAAAGAACAAGATGCAGCCAATGTGGCTTCATGGGGGACTGCTCAAAGATCTGAAAGTAAAAGATGAAAGCTGTACTGAAAATAATGAAGAGGTGGGGAGGGAACCAAACAAGAATATAAAGAATCAATTAAGACTCACAAGCCACTCAAAAAAGAAAAAAAAAAAAAAAAAAAAAAAAAACCCACCACAGAATGAATCACTGCTAGATAACAGCATTTAAAAGGCATAAGAGGAACTCTTACAAATATATCAAGAGAAGGACAAATACTAGCAAAAAAAATAGGCCCATTAATGTTGATTCAAATGATTGAGATTAAATTCCTTTTAAAAATCAAAATGAAAAAGAAAAACAGTTTATTTACGGAGCAATGAAGACCTTATGAAAAGGAGCTATTGATAGCGACCATAGTTTTTGGAGCCTGACTTATGCAAGTCATACACAGTCTGGGTGGCCTGCCACAGTATGTTAAGAGGATTGAAAAATGGCCTTAAACAAAAAAAAGAATTATTGCTAAAAAGTAACCGAGAACTTCTAAAGGATTGGAAAAGGGAAAATATAGTACTGAACTTAAAAATATATAAGATAGATAGATCTCATAGACTTATCAAGTAGTAATAGACCTGTAGTAAAATAATGGAATAAGAATGAATAGCCTATAGGGTGAGCAGTTAGCATTATGGTTTTATAAAAATCAGATTACTAGATAAATCTGATTATTGAAACAAACAATCTTTCTAATTATCCATTACACTTGTAAGTTTATCATATCTGGATGTTTATAAGCCATCTGAAAGAGCTCAAAATCTTACACTTATGCAAGGACTCAGAAGCGAGACAGCTAGGTCCCAGGACGGGGTGCAATTTACCAGTTGGATGGGATGGGACTGGACTGGAATCTATTGAAGGCTGTTTATGAAAGAAAAGAAGGAAGGGATTGGGACCTAATGCAGGATCATAGAAGCAAAAAGGTACATTGAAGAACTGGAACAAAAATTGTCAGGAGAGAGCAGGGACTGGCTGAATTTCATGAATGGAAGGGTATATAGCAGAGAGCTGGGGGACAAGGACAGCTTTTGTGAAGCCAGGGCTGCAGGCAGAGGGAGGGAGATTTTATATATGCTCATAAAAGCAGCTGAACAAAAATGAACTTCCGAACCTTCCTTA
This sequence comes from Chelonoidis abingdonii, assembly GCF_003597395.2. Classification (NCBI taxonomy): domain Eukaryota; kingdom Metazoa; phylum Chordata; order Testudines; family Testudinidae; genus Chelonoidis; species Chelonoidis abingdonii. The sequence continues at coordinate 33,419,660 of NC_133775.1, forward strand.
AATTCTCTCAGCTTTGTTCAGGATTAGTTGCATTAAAAAGAGCCATTTATTTGTAATAATGCTACCAACAGCTCTAAAATGTTCTAAGTAAACGGTGAATGGTGGACAACTGAGGTAAACACCACATTTTCAACCAACTCAGAAATTCCAAATACCTGAAAGGCTCTTTCCTGACAGCCACTGAGCATCTACTGATGTAGAGGCAGAGTCCATTTGCCTCCATTAGCCTTCTCTGCACCGTGCACAGAGAAAAGGCCCAGGCTATTCATACGTTGCATAGAAGAAGAAATTAGGTGCATACTACACAGGTTGTTACTGCTAGTGTGAGTAAAAATTAGTACAGCTGTTTTAGTTTCTTTCAAATGTCTAGATTTCCTAGGAAGGCATTAAGCTACATAAGATGTGCTTGGCTTGGAAGCTCTGGAGAAGGAAGAGGAAGATAGATGGCCTCCAGCATTTTGTTCATGAGAACATATCTCTTCCAGCGATCTGTGTCCTTCCTGTGAAAAAAGTATAGAATTTTTTCTATCCTTAAGGCACTGATCAAGCAGGGTTGCAAACATCCTTCCACTTCTTGCATTCCATTAATTCTTAAGCCAGACATCTTACAAGCTGGCGTTGTTACTGCTTTTACTTTTAAAAAGCATGTGACTGCTTGTGTCTCCCTTTTGGTTTAAATTCACTTTGCATTTTTCTCAAACCAGGGCAGCACTGTACAAATAAATAGATGCACTTAGCTCATACTTGCTTTAAAGCATCATTAGGTTCAAGATCTACAAATAGATTGTCTCATAGCCTTTGCTGGGCAAACAGTGCACTACTAGTGAATTACTATTTATGTGCACAACTGTTTTGATTAATCAAATTATTAAATCATTCATTTAAGTTATGACGTTTTTGGAGCAAGGACCATCTTTCTGTGCTATGTTTGTATAGTGCCAAATAGACCAGGTCCCATTCTACAGTCTCATAGGATACATCATATACAAATAATAAATCAACAATTCTATGTATAAAAAATGGAATACGGATAGAGCCACCACTCTTTACTCCAACATTTGTCTATTAAAATACTAGAAAACTGGGCATCAAATTAAGCAAAATTCTATGTGGACCGGTGCAAAGTAACACGTTTGGAGGAACAATGTCAGTTACTCATACACAGTGATGAGTCTTAAGTCACCTGCAGACACTCAGGAAAAAAACCTAATCACTGTGGACAGTTTCAACTAAAATCAATTCAACATGCAGCAGTAGTCAAAAAAAAAGTGTTAAGATGTTTTGAGAAAAGAATAATACAGAAAAATACAAAATATCAAAGTTAGTGGTGTCACTCCAGAATACAACTTGCTATGTTCAGAGGAAGTCAATGTAGCTATGACAATTTATCCCAGCTGGGAGTCTGACCCTTAGAATTTTATACCTTATATTGAAGCATCTGTTCTGGCCACCATATGGGACAGGATACACACAGTATCATTGGTCTGATCTGGGAGGACAATTCCACTGTTCTTTATGAACTCAGTCATAAAAGAACTCAGTCATGAAAGAAATAAGTCTATATTTTATTTCTAGACTTTTGGTGCATAAAAGACACTCCTGTATTTCTGCCCACTATCAAACTTTAGACAACTGGCTGTCTCTATAAATATTTGTTATCATTTAGAACACTGGGATCTATGTGGATGACAACTATTTCCAAAGCATCAGGTTCCTATAAAAAGTGTGTGTGGTGTGTGTGGGGAGGCAGGGAAATCAATGGATTTGATAAGACCTATTCCTGAAAACAGATGAAGAATGATCCAGGAATGTCATTTGTTTAGCTGTACAATGATGGTGCCCCAGATTTAGAGATGCATGGGTAAAATATATTTGAAAATAAAGGAAAGTCTTGGGCCAGATCCAGAGAGTTATGCTGATTGACAGCAGTTTACGACCATAATCCCATAATTCTGCAAACTACTGAGCACCCTAAACTCCCATTGAGATCGATGAAAGTTGACGGAAGTTGGCACCTTGCAAAGTTCATCCATACGAGGATTGGAACCCTTGCAGGTCTGTCCCCTAATCACAGGCTATAGAGTCACTCTCAATCTGTCTGGTCCAATGACTATTTAATCCAAAGTGGAACAGCTCCAACAGGCGACACTAAGAGACCCAATTTAGCATATCCTACAACGCCATGGCTAGGGCACTCTTCCAGGATATGGAAGATGTAGGCTCAAGCCCCTCCTCTGTATCAGGGAATAGGAGAGATCTAATCTTGGTCTCCCACATCTCAGCTGAGTGTTTCAGCTACTGGGTAAATGGGTGTGGGTGGGGCAGCATCACCACCTCTTCTGTTTTTTTGCAAGAAAGGGTTGAGCTGACTTAGGCACCTAACTTCAGTACAGGATTCACAGCTGTGAACTCTGAAGTAAAGGAAAGCACCCAACTCCCTCCCTGAGATGGGGCAGTACCCAGGCCCCACTCCTCTCCTCTGCATTTCCTCTGGCTAATACAAGCAGCTCCCTGCTCAGCTTGCTGGCTTTTGTGGATCCTATTCTTCAGCACCTAACTCACTCCAGGCATTGCACAGGGACTCCGGGCACCTCAGGACTGAGGATTCTGCCAGGCAGCAGGGTGGCTAAAGTTAGGCATTGCAGCTCTGAGCCTAAGTCCATGGGGCCCTAGGAAGTGCTCAAGACTCAAAATCAGGTCCTTATTTTACTTTTACTGGGCTGAATGCAGAATGATATTTTTCATCACACGGTGCTGCTTTTTTCTCAATGAAACCTGTAGAACTGAGTAAGGTAGAACTGCCTGTCTGAACCTTGTCCAAGATATAAAGACGGACATTAAGTGCCTGGAATGACCACCAAGCTACGTAGCCAGACTAGCCTAAACCAGTGTTTCTCTAGTGAAGTTTCTAGATTGATTTATGGTGAAATTCTGGCTTCACTGCAAGTCAATAAGAGTTTGCCATTGACTTCAGTGGTGCCAGAATTTCACCTTAAAACTGAGTTAAACTAGAACTCTCTCATACAGGCCTTGTTCTATTTCTTTTTTTAATCCATTTTATTTGGTGGTTGAGCCCTTAGACTCATAAATCAAATGGGACAAGTGAATGTGGTTTTGTTCATTTTTTTCCCTTTATTGAAATTAGAAGTTTCTTTCAGAAGCAGACATTTTCACATTTTGATTTTCTTGAAATTTTCCCATTTTTCAATTAAAAAGTTCACTTATTTTCAGTTACTGGGGTGGGATTTAATGTCCAATTGCCAATTTTGAATTGTCAGCTTAGTCAGATGCTAGAATTTTTCAAAATAAAACACATTTTAAAGGATCAGAGGGGTAGCTGTGTTAATCTGGATCTGTAAAAGCAGCAGAGAGTCCTGTGGCACCTTATAGACTAACAGAAGTTTTGGAGCATGAGCTTTCGTCGGTGAATACCCACTTTGTCGGATGCATGTGACATCACAACTTGAATTTTCTAGGTTTGCTTAGTGGTTTTAAAAGAAAAAAAACCAAGAAAGATTAGGTCTTTGTGTTGCTTGGCATTGGGTCATTTTCTTCTCAAAACCTTAGTGGTCTCTAACACCATGCTGTTCTGAAAAAGACTTTATTTTGAACATGGTTACCAAGTGACACCAGACACAGTAACTTCAGGTCAATAGCGGTGATTGTAAAGGTACCCACTGAACCAGTGGGACACTTAGCTGTGGTTAGGACTGACTTAATTTTGTAATGTTCTTTCACAATGTTAAATCTTTTTAAGACTAAGCTTTGTTATAGAATAGTATCTCATCAGGGGGTGGATAGGAGAGATTTAAAGATTAAAATAAAAATGAGGATAACAAATACTACCCATCAATTTTCTTATGTTGATCATTCATGTACAGTAGCATAGGAAGCAGAGGTGTTTGTAGTGTTTTGACGTGTTCAGTTGAAATATTTTCCAACCTATGTGCTAACAGCTTCTGTTGGAATTAACTACTAGGAACTATATATCAAATACAAACAGAAACATATAATATTCATAAAATACAGGCAGCTCCCACATCCTTTACACATATAACCTTTAAAGATTTTTGTAATTATCTGCATCTTCAACATTATATCTGAGGATATAGTGGGTACATGCAAAAACAAAAATTTTAAAGACAGAAGAATTAGGCAGGTCTACAGGACAAGCTGCTATCTTTACACAGCTGTAAACTGTATGAAGTGAATCACATTAGACACACAGAGAATCAGAGTTTTATACAAGATAACACTGTGGGCAGAAAAGGGCTCCAACTGAGCGCCACCACCTCATCAGTGAGAGAATCCTAAAGTAAAGTAATGTAATCATATGCCTCTATACCTCAATAATTACCAAAACCTCCCAGTCTTTGTACATAAGATGCAAGGAAGTAGGTCTTAATATTTAAAAAAAAAAACAAAAAAAAACAAACAACCAACCAAAAAAACCCACAAACACACACACATACACACCACACCCACAACCCAACAACACACCCCACAATGGGGTTATTCAGTGAGTAAGGCACTACACAACATGAAAAAAAGATGTTAATATGGCCCAAATGGGATTTGGCTACTGATAGACCACTGGATTTCTCCTATTATTATCCATGGCAGCAAGGAAATGCATCAAACCATGGCTCAGATACTGTTACAATAGGGCTAAACAAAATATGAGATACTAAACTAAACCTGGCTAGGATTAGAGAGAGTCCAGACTTGTGAGGAATGCTGGTCCTAAGAAATAAAGCCGGAAAGCTTGTGTTACTAATAGCAAACAATTACCTTGAACAGAAATTACATTAGACATCTAGAAAGATGCCAGTCTCACTCATACACTGAACAACACATTGTTACCTGATAACAGTTCTGCACCAAATAGCCATATACTTAACTGGGGTTAAAAACACTATATTAATTACATGTAAACTACTGGTGTATAACATTACACCAAATACCTCTGCATATATTTGCATAAAAACAAATGCCTCAAGTACCGGTGTATATTCTTAAATAGAATACTACAGGTGGCTCTAAAAAAAAGTTCCCCTGTACACTTACCTGTGTATTTTTGAGAGAGAGCATGCACACTACATGCCATTATTTATTTGTATACCACTCAAAATACTCAAAACACACAGTAAAACACAAAATGTTTTAAATTGGCCCAGTGCACATAGACAACTTTCAAAACAAAAAACCCCTACAAATTTCCTCTATTGTTCCTCCTTTTACAGATTGTGATCTCACAGTAAAATGTCATTACTGTTTAGTGTGCTAGGGTAAAAATCTCAAGCAGGACCAGAAAAAGTATGTGTGTGTTAATATTACACGATGTTGTTATCAATGCAACTTATGTAGTGGAGCAATACAATCTACACCCAATGTGCCTAGTTAAAAACTTTCAAAGAAACAAACAAACAGCACAGTCACCATGAGACGTATTCCACTGCTACTTTGTGGAATCACTGCAATAAAGTCCAGAATAGAGAGAACACACAAAAAAAAGTTAGTTTTATAATCTTTGTGGTATTGATGGTTCCAATATTCAATTGTAATTGACCTTATATTTCCAACATGCCAAAATTTCACTAACTATTTTATTAACTGTAAAGGCTTTCTTTCTCTGCAATTCCCTTTCCCCTCCTATTACCCCTACCTCATTACAGTTAAGCTGGTTGTGTGTGTACACACAAACAGAAGCTTTTCAAAAGTTTGTACTGCAGATTCTCTTAGGTTGAGATTTAGCAGTCCATCCCAATTCAGCAAAGCAGGTAAGTGTGTGCTTACTTTTAGGCACACGTTTAAGTCCCATTGAATTTAAAACGTTTCCTTTATATATAAAGGAAAAGAGTTAAAAGGTTTTTACAAGTTTGAGAGCTGAGTTGAAGTTGTTCTTTTTCCACACAATACCTAGCAGAGTTTCAGCTACTGAATCTGCACTGCTGGAGGAAAAGTAATATACCTTTTAAAGAAGTTGAGTTTCATTGACTATCACTTTATAGTCTTCCAAAAGATTATAGGAACAGGGACTTACTGGGATCAAGCAGAGTACAATGCAAATTTCTAAAGTGAAGATGATGTAAGATGCTGTCTGTATTCTATGTGACATACGAATTGTCACAAATTTGACTGTTGGGACTTTGGTTCTCTCCCTCCGCCCCCCCCCCCCCCCCCCCCCCTTTTTTTTTTTTTTTTTTTTTTAAAAAAGAAGCCACTATTTTCTTTCATGTGGAAGCCTCATCTTTCTGTTAATTGGTGACAATGGCAATCAGAACCACCTTCACAACATTTCTAATGCATATGACATAGTCTCTATTCTCACTGGCATAAGGAAGTATGTATGTGTATCAAGAAAATCTGTCACTAGTAAAACACTTTTCCAGTGTAGTTTTATTTCAGCTACAGGGCACTAAAGAAAGACAGGCCTTTGTATTAGAACTATTCTTTAGACTGCTTCATGTTCAGTGCTTACATTTTTGTGGAGCTGATCCTTGTAGTCAAAAAAGTGTGAGTGCTACAGACAGGTGCATATTACAATAAGAATATTTTATGGGACTTTGATGAAGCTGGCACTAGAAAACAGTGGCCAGGCAGTTGAGATCCTTGCACTGAGCGGGATTGTTATTATCTAAAGTAAATATATTGCTATGATTTTTGTGACTTGATTGACAGAACTATTTAATAGGATTTTAAACTTCACACTATTCAGACTGAGGTTTCATGCCTGTAACATTTTTAACACAGTTGTGTAGTGAGGACTACTTTGAGTTATATCATTTCTTGATCTAGTAGCAAAGAGATTCCAACTTGATTTAATATAATCAATTACAATAAATTATAGCAATATTTTAAACTCAATTGGATTAAGAGAAATACACTTTCAAATTGTGGTTTGACAGACAAATCCCAGTATTTTCAGTGAATCTTATTTCACATCTATTCATAATGTTACTAAGTATAGAAGAAAAAAGCCTTTAGGTGTCAGAGGTTTGAACAGGCAGAAGAGGCACCACAGACAGAGTGAGGTTACTCTTCAGCTTGATTAGATGATTGTTTATAACACTTTCATCTATGTAAAGGTATTATACTTGTCTCAACCACATTAAAAATCACCATTATAACAGCACTACTCCTTAATGCTCAAAGTGTATAGCTTCAGTTATGGTATTTTAAAGTGAATAATAAATAAATAAATATCATCCAGACATTTAATATCTACATATTTCAGATTGGCATGTACCTATACATTATCTGAATTGGCAGTGCTCATAAATGCTACACAGCAGTATAAAATTTTTTTCATACTGTTTCATGCTTACATAATGTATGTTCACTACAGAGTGCTCCTGTAACTCACACTTTTACCAGCAAAAATGGATCTGGTTATCAATATATACTCAACAACATTATCCTACTGTCAAGTGCTTTTTATAGACAGATGAGCACATTTTATTTTGGACAGGGAAGGTGGATCTCAGTCATGAGAAATGAAATAGCAGGAGCCTATGGTGATTGAGTTTATGAAGGTAAATAATGGGACTTAACCAGAAAAGTCTAATGCAAAATATTTTCATTTAGAAATAAGGTACCAATGATTTAGCAAATATGATTTATGGACTGCCAGCCAATTTTTTTAATTTAGAAAGAAACATTTTACATGTTTAGCACATTTGCCTAAATCAAGCTTTTGAATCCTATGAAATATAAGCCAGGATTGCATGAGACCATCTCTTACCTCATGTCAATGGACTTTGATAAACAAGAAATTGCTATGATTCCCCAACATCTATTTGTTAATAATTCAGCTAATTCTTTGGCACTAGTGTATTTACAAAAAATTGGACCAGATTCACCCCTACAGTAGCCTCAGCAAAATCAGTGGGATTACACTAGCCATGTAGTTAGCACAGTGGGCCAACTACCAACGCCTTGATCCAGTGCCCATTGCAGTTAAAGGAGTCTTTCCATTGATTTCAATGAGCAGTGGACTGAGTCCTAAACCACTTCACTGAGGCTGCATCAGTTTTAGTCAACTTTGAATGTGACCACTGAAAGCCTAAAGCATGGAGCATTCTGCCTTTTGGACAAGAGGACATCCTCACTGGTAAAGTCACTGTGCTGATTCATTCATTGTGCCCTTCTCAGTTAAAGGGCTGCATGCAATCTGTGACAATCATGTGATAGCTGCATTTTTCACCAGTATACAAATTGAAATCCGACAGATTGCTAATGAGCTGATGTTGGAATAACTGAATAGTCTGTTATCATTTGTCCATTCACAGTTACTTCACCAGCCCATCTGTGCATAGAATACAGCTACTATGGAGCAAGCAGGGTGGGGGGCATTTTCACCATTCACACCTTTTGCCATTGTAAGCCTCTGGGAAAGGCCTTCACTAATTAAAGTTTTTAAACAAACATATTGCCAGATTTCCCACACTGTTATTAAAGTCCTGTGCTGTTACAAAAGGTGCTGCATGACAGCAGCTTGACGATAGATATTTTGTACATAATTCTCAACATGAGCATAATGTTTGTGTTCCAAACAGCAATTCAGATAGTGTAACATCTGATTCAAAATATTGAAGCATGAGGACTCTTTTGCAGACAACTGCCTAAATGGCAAGATGTAGATCTGCCCATTGCCTTGTCTATGCTCAGCTTTCCCATGTTCCAGAAGCTCCTCCCTTTCTGGAATTTTGTGCAACATTTCATTCCTTATCAGCAGTAAATGTAGTACTTGTGAAAGGTGCCAGACAGTCCTATAATCAGATTTTTTTTTTTTTATTCCCACAACAGGTACAGTGCAGAGAATAGTCATTCAGACATCCACTGCCCACTAGTATGCCTCCACCCTATTCTGAAGGGACCATGGGGCTGGACTCCATGCTGAGACTGACAGCGAGAGAACCATTTGTGGTGATTTTTACATGCTGGATACTGCCCGCCTACACCATGACAGACCACCAGAGGCTAATGGTTTTAGGTCACCCAATACTACTGAGCTAGGCTGGTTTTGAATCAGGGAACTGTTATTGCATAAGCTAGTAGTTCCCAACTGTGCTCCCCCTGGAGCACCTCCACATAGCAAGCCATGCCACTCTTCAAGCAGTGATGAGTTTTGCTGTGTAACTCCTACTAAAGATCCTTTAGGGCTTCCAGAGGGTTTTTTAACCAACTATTGAAACAAAACAAAGTGGAAGCTCCTCTCTCTGTCCTGCATGGCTGCTCCATGTCTTCCTTTATCAGGTGTAAATCCAGCCCCGAGCAGATTTATAGAAAAAACACAGGTTTGAGAGATAACAAGCACATAGGAGGACAGAGCCATTCTGCAAAGTGACATGGAGGGATTAGAGTAATGGGGATTACAGTCAATGAAAACAGGTTCAGTTTTAGTGGCTATGAAGTCCTACACTGTGGGAGAGGATGCAAATAAGTAGCTGCACCTGTTGCATTCAAATTAGCATCTTTTCCTCTTGTCCCTTTACTACTGTCCCAATGTTGGGATTGTTGCTGTTTTGTTTTTAATGTAGCTAAGCAGGGAGGGGGGCCTCTCTGTTACTAAGTGACCACAGCATGAAGAATGTTGACAACCACTACAGGCATGAAAGCCTTGAGCCATCCAGTCCCCGACAATGGATGCAACTTAGCTGTTAATGAGGTCTCGATATTTAGTAGTGTTAGTGATTTTTTAACGTGAACGTCATGTGCTATTTAAAGCAGTGCTTGCACAGACAAAAATATCCTGCAATAGTTTGACTTTATTGACATAACGTTAGAATCCACTGGCTCCCATTGTTATATTATACAGTTAAATATATGGGACCAGAGAGTTTCTTCTGGGGTATACATGAAATTCCAAAGGAAGTCATGTGCAAGCATCTGCAGGGACAATAGTGCCTATGTAAACAAATGCTAAACATAGGATTAGCAGAAAAGCAAAAGATAAAGCCCTAATAAGCAAATTCTCTACCCCATCCCCATTCCCAAGTTGGAAATCTTGGATGAAGCAGTAAAAGGTGTTTCCATTTCAGGCAGCTTGAACTTCCAAAAGAAAGGCACTGTGTCATCAGAGAACCCTAGGTAACACTAACCTCATGTGTCAGTATTAGAAGAGGTCAGACTTTCAAATGGATCAACTGTTCTTGAAATACCCTCCCATGTAATGAGGGCAAACAGGTTTTTCTTCTCCTTCAGTCATGTATTTCTTCTCTTTCTGTTTCTAATTCAAGAAACAGGTGGATGGTGACCATGGAAAGAAGAATCAAACTGAATGACGTTCCAGTTTTTGAAAGGTGCTGCATTGACAACACTGGAATCTAAAGCTTCCAGTTCAGCCATAGAACCAATACAGTACAGGAAACACTGCCAGCTTTCCTACACTGTCCTGCTAAACTACATCAACTCTAAGGACAACAGCATAGTTCAATATCCAGCCTCATCTGTTGATTCTATCCTGGTTCTGCCACTCTGTGTCCTAAGCCAACACATTGTCCCTGCTTCAGTTTCCCCATCCATAAAACTTGAATGACGTGAGGATTACTTTAAAATACTTAGAAGTTGAAAAGTACTACAGATTGCTGTTATAGTGCCAGGTGGAGTGGTAATGTTTTTGGTGATCCAGCTCTTACCACACTCTTTTGCTGTATGCCACTGAACAACTGTCAGATGGCAGAAGCTTTTGGTCTGTACCACCTCAGGCTGGGTTTGACTAAGCTATGATAAAAGACTCTCGTTGTCAAGTCCCTGAGTCACCAAGGTACCGTATAAGAAGTGTTCAATCCCTCACCACCACTTCCATTTCCCATAAAAATATGTTGCATCCTGATAAGTGTTCATTAGTGGAGGCCTGAGTATCATCATGCTATTGATCTAGGCAGGTTTTTAAATATCATACTGCTCACCATGGTATGTCCTAGTTTTTATACCATGCTCATTACCATGAATTGGTGTTCCTGAATACCAAGAAAAATGGAGGTTCTCTGGGCTTAATCCTCAGCAGCACTGAACTTATGCCTGGCTCTTCTGGACAGGTTGTTTGGGGGTGAAGGTGCCTCCAAGTCACCTTTCTGCTCTCCCAAGCCTGAGCAAACAGCTCCTGGTGAAACTCAGTGGCTCAACAGTCCCATAGGAATGCTGCATCAGCCAAGGCTTATGAGGAACATCATGCACTCCATCTTGTTCCTACCTACCACTAGCCAAGCCTTTCTGGCTATGCAGAAGGGTGGGGAGTAGGTGACATTGATCCAGCTATGCCAGATTTATGCCCTTCCGGAAGCTTTCTGGATGCAAAGTAGCCAGAGTGGGGCCAAGGATTCACTGTTACATTCAAGCAAAGAAAGTTCTCATGCCTCTGTTGAATTCTGCATCCAAATATACCAGTACTCAAACTCTACTCCACTGCTAGTGTGCAGTTCTAGAGCTAGGATTTTCTTTATAGTCAGAATAGTATTTATAACTTAGCCCTGTCCCTTGAGAAAAGCAAACACAATAGCAAAGGAATCACTTTAAAGTCTAAACAGACGTTTACCTCATCAGTCTGTGTCCACGTGAATGATGGCCTCCACAATGGAATGGAAATTTACTTATGTGCAGGATCAGGCCCTCAGTGCTAATTGTGATACAGGTATCTATCCACTAGGAGTTGAACTGTGATCAGTCATTTCTATCAGAGGCCAATGACTTGAACGATTGGTTTAACTTCAGCTGACCATTAGTCACCACAAGACCTGACACTGCAAACTGGCAGAGGAATAGCTATTACTCACATGAGTAGGCCCACTGAGTCGTAAGGACTATTTATGTGTGTAAGGGTTTGCAAAATCAGATTCCAGAGCTGAAAGGTATTTAGTGTTGTTTAGCATCTCTGGAAAAAGAAAAGATAAAGCCTGTAATTTGCCTACTGTTCCCAGGAATGGCATTGCCTATTTGCTACCCTGTAGCCCATACTACCAGCACTTCCAGGCCTCTTCCTTTTAATAGGACCAGTTATGCTGAAGGAAATAGCAAGGCAAACAGCAAAGACACACAGGACAATGGAAGTACTATACCATAGTACTTAATGAAAACACACTTTATAGCCTCAAGTACTCGAGGGGGCAATCTTAATGAGCACAAAATATTCATCTCTAATAAGAATGTACTGTCTTAATCTCCCTCTATGTGATAAATAGATTATAGGGTTTGCTCTTCCCCTCCTCTCCTTTTTGTTAGGCTAATGTTTTTTCCCCACACACACAATAATTTAACTAATACTCTAAAAGCAAATCACATGTTATCAGGACTCAGTATAAGTGGATTTTCTTTAAAAATGTTTTGAATCTTGGATTAAACAAGTCTTCTCCAAATAAATGCTCCTTTTTTTAGCTGGCACTGAAGATTTTGTTGTTCCCAATAATCAAGCTCCCACTCAACTAACTTCTCATTTAACACAATGTGTTCCTATTTCATTTGAAGAAAATTTATCATCCACAAGCAAAGACAGAAAATGTGTGAATGTCTAAAGCTTATGTAAATTAAGAGGGCATGCACACTGGTCCTAAAAATAGTAGATAATTATGGGCATATCTTCAGTATGCTATAATTATGGGCCTCCTGTCATCCCTCTATTCTGTAGAAGGTCACAGTAGTAGTATACAAAATTTACAGTATATTACAAGTTAAAAACACAATAATTAGCAACTGCGCATCTTCAGCGCCAGTGATGAATGTTCACAGTAAATGTTAAAAAAAAAAAATTGCTTTATATGGACAGTATACACTTAAATTTAATCATCAGCTCCTGCTATCCAGTGGGCAATATTCTCTCACTATTATAATGCTATTTGCCAAGATCATAGTACACCCTTGGGCTGAATTCATCCTTAATGAAGAAACAAGGAGCCAAATCTCCCACTATCACACTGGCAATGTACACCTTAAACATATTCCTTTAAACGTCATAATTCTATATCACTTATTCAATGACAACATCTAGGAGACTGGGAGAAAGGGCTAAGTGTTATTTTGACCATTATAATGAATGTTTCACTTAATATGCAGAAAATGTACATCACAAGAGTGTATGAATTGAGAGATTCTCTAATTAAAAGCATATCATTTTTCAGCTTTTTTACATGCTTGAATCTGAAAGGAGTAAGGAGATCATGAATGCCCAGACCATAAGTCCACTTGTAAGGAATCAAACAATTAATACATTTATTGTATTGCCCCATTCTCTCACATATGGCTAAGGAGAATATTTCATAGAACATTCATCTTTTCATTACAGGATTTACAGTCACGAGCAGGATTGCATAACCTTTCAGAACTTAAACAACATATGTTTATAGCACCTTCCATCAGAGGATCTCAAGCATGAATGGATTAAGCATCACAGATCACTGGGAGGTAGATATTACTCCCATTGTACAGATGGGGAAACTGAGGGATTGAACAATTAAGTGACTTGTCCAACATCCCACAGCAAGCCAGTGGCAAACCCAGAAATAGAACCCCAATCTCCTGCTTTAACCATTACACCATTCTCATTTACAGGAGTATCCCCCAGATCATGACTGCAGAAGGTGCAATATAGAAACCCAGCTAACTGATCTGAAATGCCTCCATTCCCACACCAACTCCTGATGCAAAGTGCTGTAGTCTTACATCATTGACAAGATCAACAGAATCAGAGAGGGTCTCCTTGGGACTGAAGAAACCAAACCACAAACAAGATCCTCAACCAAAACATCTGCCTTAATGGAGTTTGCACCACTGAAACAAATAGAAGCCCTGGAGAATTTAAGGGAGGTCAGGCCCACCATGTGTGAAAGCATCTCTCACCATTCAAGGATGTTGTGAGAAGCTGTGCCCATCTCTTTGAGTACACCCAGGTGTCCCCTCTCTTCAGCTCCCAGTACCCCCTGCAAGCAGTCAGTTTACCTCTTCCAAGTCTTCTCTGGGTCAGCCCTCTGGCCAGGCCACACAGTTTAAACCCATCCTGGGGTACAGTAAACTCAGAAGACATTCCTTGCCTTGCAGGGCCATTTATAAATAAAATGGTTTCTTACCCTTCCGAGGCTTAAATCCCCCTGAGGAATTAAATCAGTAAGGTTCCTCCTGAACTCTTGTTGCCAGCTGTAGCCAGTAATAGACCCTAGCCTTGACCTGGTTCCTTTGGCTATAGCCTAGAGAGCCTCTCTCTCCTTGCTCCAGAGGCTCCAGCCACAAGCTGCCTTGCTAGCACCAGGCAGCTGCTTTTATTTCAGGTTGCTGGGCCTTGATTGGCTGTTGCTGTTCCCCAACCTTTCTAGTTGCTGGAGGACGAGATCTCAGTAGTTCCCAAAGTGGCTGCTCCCAAGATGCTTCTCTAGGCAAACCCTAGAGGTTTAATACTGGCTGCTTTTTTCCTCCCAGGCCATGTCTACACTACAAACTTATGTTGACTAAAACTATGTTGGCATATAGTTGCCACAGTTAGTAAATCACTTGTGCATGTGCATACTTGGGTCTTTGTGTCAGTGGTGCACATAGTCACCAAGAGTGCTTATGTTAATGCAGAGTGCAGTGCACCATTATAGGGGCTGTTTCCTTTGCATTTATTTTCATGTTTACTGTGCTTATTAATGTTGTTGATGGTGTTGTGCTTATGGAACATTTAAAGGACTTGGAACTTTCCAGAAGGGACTGGTTCTGTGGAACTTTCATGATCCAGACCCTTTATAAGGGCCGTGTGCCTGTCGGCAGTTGCTGTCTGTTAGAGAAGCAGCCAGTAACAGTCTATTTGTGTGGGCTTCAGGAGGTTTCCTTCATCACAGATCATCATCGTCATCACTGATCCTCACCATTGATCTGAGTCATCTTACACCTGAAACTTACCTGTTGTGTGTGACCCAGTGAACTTACTATCTGTTCCTGTGCTCCTGATCTGCTGAAGGTCCTGTCATCCTCCTGTACCTGGCAACTGCTGGAAGCAGTGGTAGGTCCAGATCCACCTAGTCAATCTGCAGATGACTGCTTACATCCATCAGCTGCTATGTGGGTACATCATTATCCTGGGGGTCTTTTGGAACCTTGGTTCATTAGAGACCTACATTACATTACCTATATTACAAAACATCTGGATAACACCATGGGTAGGAATCCCACTGTGCAACTCAACACTGAGTTTTGGAAATGCAGGATGAGGCCAAAATGAGTCATGCAGGGATGACTGGGCGCATTGGGGCAACTTCTTAGTTTATAACTGTCTCTGAATGTTATCAGTATCCCATCATTTTCATGCCATTCTTCCAAAATCCCAAAAACCTGTGCAGCCCATTTCAGTGTCTATCATATCTGACAGAAGCATAGAGCTTGCACTGTAGCCATGAGTGTTGCAAGCACAGGATGTGTGATCCTAGAGTATTTGCAGAGCTGCAAGAACCACCGAATGAGTGAGGAATGTGATGGTTCCTTAGAGGACAGTTTTCCAAAGAACACAGCCAGAACCAATTTAAGGTTGTTGATGGTCTTCACAGGGCAGCTGCAGATGGAGTGCAACTTCTAGACCTAAAAAACAAGCACTGACTGGTGGGATTACATTGTAATGCAGGTTTGAGATGATGAACAGTGGCTGCAGAACTTTCAGATGCCCAAGGCCATATTCCTGGGTTTGTGCACTGAGTTCACCCAAGCCTTTCAGTGCAGGGAACACCAAACTGAGAGCAGAAGTGACAGTGGAGAAGCATGTGGCGATCACACTATGGAAACTTACAACACCAGATTGCTACCTGTCAGTCAGGAACCAATTTGGAGTCAGGAAATCCACCACAGATATAGGAGATAGATTCACAGCAATGGAGCTCCAAACTGCACTAGAGCAATAGACAGCACGCACATCTCTGTCTTGGCACAGACTACCTCATCACTGAGTACATCACCAAAAGGGGCTACTTTCCTATGGTTATTCAAGTATTGGCAGATCACAGGAGATGTTCCATGGACATCAAGATAGGTGCCGACTCCATGGGTGGTGTGGGGCTGCAGCACCTATAGGGAAAAATTAGCAGGTGCTCCACACCCACCAGCAGCCAAGCTCCCCCCATCCCCTCTTTCTCCCTCTCCCCCAAGCGTGGTGTGTCCCTGCTCCTCCCCCTCCCGGCACTTCCCACCTGCTGCCTAACAGCTGTTTGTAGGCACTTACGACTTTCTGGGAGGGAAAGGGAGACGTGGGGACGCAGGGTGCTTGTCAGGGAAGGTGCATGATGCTCACATCTTTTAGCTCGCAGGACTTTTCAGAAAGCTCCAAACTGTGACTCTTTCCTGACTGGTGGATTACTATTGGGACTTGGAAATGCCAGTAGTGATTCTGGGCAACCCAGCCTACCCTTTACTCATGAAGCCATACGCTGGCCACATTGACAGCACCAAGGAATGATTCAGCTACTGGCTCGGCACATGCTAAATGACAGTTGAATGGGCTTTCGGTCATTTGATAGGATTCTGGCTTTTTTTTTTTTTTTTAAAACACACAAACTGGGATATTTTTCCTCACAAAGGTCCAAATGGTTATGGGTATCTGCTGTGTCCTGCGACCACACCGGTTTCCACGGCAGGGATTTAAAGGGCTCAGAGCTCCCACGGCTCCAGTGGCCGGGCTGGAGCTGGGATTTAAAGGGCTCAGAGCTCCCGCGGCTGTGGGCAGCTCAGAGCCCTCTGAATCCCACCCGTGGCTCTGGCAGCCAGGCTGGGACCGGGATTTAAAGGGCTCAGAGCTCCCACGGCTGCGGGGAGCCCAGAGACCTTTGGATCTCACCCGCAGCTCCAGCAGTTGGGCTGGGAATGGATTTAAAGGGCTCAGAGCTCTGGTGGCCAGAGCCTTGGGCCCTTTAATTTGCCCCAGAGCCCTGGGGGCTCCCAGCCATTTCTGCAGCTTAGAGCCCCAGTTTGATTTAAAGGCCCTGGGACTCCCAGCCACAGCTGGTGTACCAGGGTCTTTAAATTTTGATAGGCCCCGCCTCTTCCCGTTGAGGCCCCCCCCTCAGGACTCCAGCAGTACCGGTAAATCCTGTAAGTTACTTTCACCCCGAGCAGCTGTCTGCTGAATTTGACCAGCCAGACATGAGGGCTAATAAAAGAGCTCCATGTGGAGCTATATGGCTCAGGAAGGCTATGAAAGACCATTTTAACTGTGAGCCACAGTAGTGGTGTAAGGTGCTTTACCTGGCCCGGCTCTTTTGCGGCCTAGTAGGAACTGGGTGGTGACTGCTGTTCACAGAAATACAACTCACGCTGTCTAGAGTGGCAACAACAGGGAGTGCCAACCTCAGGGCAGACTGTTAAGAAACAGGGCACAAACTCCAAACTGGTTGTGTGTCACTTACCTCAGTCAAGTGCACCCTATGTCTCTAACCGACAGTGCATGTAGGCAATCCTATAATAAAAACTAACAAGATTTATTAACTAGGAATAAGAAATGAGAGTTATTTACAAGACTAAGCAGGTAAAACACCATACTAATGAGATACAGTCTTAGGTTTTGAAAAGTAATAGAAGCTGCTGTAACAGGCAAGCTCTATAGGTACTTTATGCCTAATGCAAGATAAACAGCCAGGGATTGCTTGCTGATTCTTAGAAGTCTTGCCCTCTCCTTGAAGTCCAAGCAGCATAGGGATAACAATTTCTTCTTAATAGGGGAGTTTTATTCCCTTCCCCCACAGCACAAGCTGATGGGGCAAGTGTTTGTACATTTTTCATCTCTGTGGGCATTAGGGGAGCAAAGTATTTTGTCGGCTGTTGCTCCACAGTGGCTTCTATGGCATCTTCTTGTGTTGGAGAGGAGATGATCACTCTTGTGGTAAACTAAAATTTCAGTCACAATGTATATCCTCCAGGTCTCGTGCGCATGGTCTGATGTAGCCTGGGCTTGCAGCATCTCATTATACATGTCATTCCTGACTTTTCTCCTCATCTGGCTCAAGTTTTCCACATGTGTGAAGGGGAGACCCAAAGGCCACAATGGCAGCAGCTGCGATAAAGACAGAGGTACCATGTCAGCATATTCACTACAGAAAGTGAAATTTAAGATGCTGAATTCACTCTCCCTTCTCCCCTAAAGTTTTAAGGACTACCTACTTGGGATTGCTTGTGCATGGCTCCAGTCACAGCACAGCCCTCTGGAGGCTGGAGAAGAGAGTAGGGAATTGCTTGGTTGCATGATTCTATTATTATAGGGCAATCGCACTGAATACTGGCACTGTTTTCAACAGGAAGTGGTGATATCAGATAAATAGCTTATCTCACTCCTGAAGGTAAAAAAGGCAAAGAAAGCCCAGCTGCTGGTGGTGGCCTGGAATCACCAGGCCCATATGCTGTTAGCCCATATCCTGCAGTGGTGCTGCTGAAATTAATGGTGAGTGGAGATGGGAAAGCGTCTTCCTGCAGAGGAAGAAATAAGCCAGCCCTCCCTAGAAACCTTTGGTGGAGGTTTGCGGAGTACCTCCATGAAAGTTTCATCAAGATCTCTCAGGAGGATTCAAGGGACATCCCATGTATATAAACAAACTGTTCTGCATGGACCACCACCCCTTGCCTAACTCTAGAGGCATGGGTGGCAGGTATAATAAGCCAAGGAAAGCCCTGGCGCTGCCACTGGACCCCCAGTTGTGGGATTTGGTGGGGAAAGTTTTTGCTTTATTATGCCTCATGCAGGATCTGGGCTTGCTAAGGAGGCAGTATTTGCTATTCAGCTTCCTGGGTTCATCAGTAATCTCTCTGGAGTCCAGGGAAATTACTGATGAATCCAGGAAGCTGAATAGCAAATAGCGCCTCCACAGCTGCCCCGGAACTTGCATGGGGCATATTAAAAGCTTTTTCAGGATCATAAGACTGGCCATACTTGGTCTGACCAAAGGTCCATCTAGCTCAGTATCCTGTCTTCTGACAGTGGCCAATGCCAGGTGCCCCAGAGGGAATGAACAGAACAGGTAATCATCAAGTGATCCACTTCCTGTCACCCATTCCCAGCTTCTGGCAAATAGAGGCTACGGACACCATGGCTCCTCCAGCCGGAAGGGGAGCACACTTAAGCCTCTGGCGATGGGGGTCTTCAGTGGAAGGGACAGAGCTGGGGGCTAGCCTCCCTGAAGGGGAGCTCTACCCGCTGCCCATGAGAGGGGAATGAAGAGCAGATAGCAACTCTACCACTTCTAGCACAGAGAATTAGTGAAGAGTCAAAAGATGTATCCTGGTACTTTGGGGGTCCCATCCCTGTAATTGGAAATTTATCTACACCTTTACGTGAGGTTTCTTACCCTGCATCTGGCTGACCCATGCTTGACTGGCTGGACTGTGGTGGAGTCAAACAATACCTTCTGACTAGCTGTGCAGCTGGTTCCCTCCGCCCCCACTTGCCTGTCCCCCACATTCCTCATCCAGCACCTCCTCCTCTTCATTCACCGCAGCAGCCTGCAGCTTGGGCTCCTCAGAGGAATCCAGTGGTGGCGGGCCCTCCACTGAGTCTGGCATGCAGCTCTTTTTAACAGTGGCAGAGGTCTGTGGCTCAGCACCAGATCAATTGTTGACCTCTCTGGGCCTTCTGGGATGCCTGCTACAGCTCCTTGGCTTTCATGCAGCACTGCTGCTGGCATACCCCTTTCTCCGGCATCCCCTGAGCAATCTGCTTACACATGTCAGTGTTTCTATGATTCGTTCAGTGTTGTGCCTGCCCAGCGTCTTCACTCCATAGGCCCAGGAGATCCAATATCTGTCTACTCCAAGCAGGAGAACATCTGGAGCATGTAGCCAGCATGGTCAGTTGGGCAGCTGCACTCAATGAACACACCGAGGAGCTTTCCACTAAGCCAGATAACCAGGAAAAGAAATTTCAAGAATTTGCAGGACTTTAAAGGGAAGGAGGCTTCTGGTCTCCATGAGGCCTGGGCAGTGGAATTCACAATGGTGGCCATAGCAGGCAGCATGGGAAGTTGTGGGACAGCTGCTGGAAGACCGTCGGGTCAACATAGGTAATGCGATTTCTACACTTGTGCTGCATTGAACTAAGTACATTGACTATGACTCTGCACCATTCAGGGAGGTCTTGTTACTATGTTAGTGTAATGGAGTGATTGCATTGGTGGGAGGCAAATTTAAATGTAGACACAAGCACAGTTAGGGCAACGTAAGTTGCCTTGTGTCAGCCTAACTTAGACCAGGCCTCTAAAAGCTATTTCCTGGGATAAATGTAGCAGAGCAGCAGGGCCTCCAGCAGGTGGCCATGAAGGCCAGGCACACCCAATCAGAGATGGTAAAGGTGAGTGAACAACATCTGGCTTCCACGATAACCAAAATTATCAAAGCATCTTTCAGAGAAGACACTTTACCAGCTATCCTAAATAATTCTACAGCCTGACCAATTCCAAAGTAAACCATACTGCACATCCTTCCATGATCTTGGAAACCACAGCCCTTTTCTCAACCTCTCTTTCCTGGCCAAAGTCATTGTCCCAGATTGAGGTGTCATTAGAGGAGGTTTTGGAACAAACCGATAACTAAACAGTAATAAGTCACCAGGATCAGATGGTATTCACCCAAGAGTTCTGAAGGAACGCACATGCGAAATTGCAGGACTACTAACTGTCATCTATAACCTATCATTTAAATCAGCTTCTGTACCAAATGACTGAAGGATAGCTAATGTGACACCAATTTTTTAAAGGGGCTCGAGAGAAGACCCCGGCAATTACAGGACAGTAAGCCTGACTTCAGCACTGGACAATCTGGTTGAAACTATAGTAAAGAACAAAATTGTCAGACACATAGATGAACATAATTTGTTGGGAAATAAGTCAATATGGTTTTTGTAAAGGGAAATCATACCTCACCAATTTACTAGAATTCTTTGAGGGGGCCAACAGTCATGTGTACAAGGGGGATCCAGTGGATATAGTGTATTTAGATTTTCAAAAAGCCTTTGACAAGGTCCCTCACCAAAGGCTCTTAAGCAAAATAAGCAGTCATGGGATAAGAGGGAAGGTTCTGTCATGGATTGGTAACTGACTAAAAGATAGGAAACAAAGGGTAAGAATAAATAGTCAGTTTTCAGAATGGAGAGAGGTAAATAGTCATGCCCCCCAGGGGTCTGTACTGGGCCCAGTCCTATTTAACATTCATAAATGATCTGGAAATATGGGGAAACAGTGAGGTGGCAAAATGTGCAGATGATACAAAACTACTCAAGATAGTTAAATCCCAGGCAGACTGCGAAGAGCTACAAAAGGATCTCTCAAAACTGGGTGACTGGGCAACAAAATGGCAGATGAAATTCAGTGTTGATAATTGCAA
>NC_133775.1:33441816-33459316 GCF_003597395.2 Chelonoidis abingdonii
GATGGACCTTTAGTCTGACCCAGTATGGCCATTCTTATGTTCTTAGATGGTGATGGTGACCAATATCAATGTCTATCCTCTTAACATCCTGGATTCTTCAAGGAAGAAACATGACACAGAGACAGCACCGCTAGCACTTGTAAACAGGCTTTTTAGTCTTGAACAGAAAATGAATCTCTGTGCTTCTTTCTGATTAACAATATTTCCATTATAGAGCCATCAGAGGCATACTAGACTTAGCAAGAGTAAAGGATTGTAAGCATCTGGATTCACCCAAGGGGCAGTTCACACTTGTTCCTTGGTTGGTAAAATCTAATTATAGAACATTGCCAATTACTTTTTTGACTGAGAGCTTTGTTTGTTTTCTGAAAAATGCAGCTACGGTGACACCAGAACTTTTCACAAACTCATGCTAATTTCACTAAACTGGTTGGGTCAAAAAAAAAAAAATCCCCCAAAAATAAATCAAAGTGTTTCACTTCAACATTTTTGAATGGAAGGGCTTCCATCTGAAGTGACTTTTTGCTATAAAATTTTATTTTAAAACTATCTAAAACATTTGAAACGGCCAACTTGAAAATGATCCATTTGAAAATGTCTAAATGAAATGTTTCATTCAATATAATAGTAATTGATAACTTTTCAATTCACCACATTTTGAAAGACTGTGTTTCATTTTATATAATTTTTCCCCCATTTAGAAATTGCCAGTCAGCTGAAAAAAATCCATTATTCACACAGTTCTACCTAGAAGCCCCAGTCATGGACCACAGCCCCATTGTGCTAGGTGCTGTACAAACACAGCCCAAAAAGAAAGGGCTTACAACTTAAGTAACTCCCAGGTGATCCTGCAACCTCAACTCAAATTACTGGGAGAACTTGTGTGTAAATGTTACTCATGTGAACAAGTATTTGCTACTCATGTGAACAAGTATTTGCAGAATTAAGGCCTAGATTACACTGTGTTAGGTTACCCTCCAAGTCCAGGGTGCCACCTGATGTACTGGGGTACCACTGAGCCCACCTGTTCCACCAGCCTGGGCTTCCTTACACTGTCCTGCTGAGCCAAGACTTCAAGCCTCCCTCCAGCACACATCCAGCTGCAGAAAGACAAAGACACTGAAATCAGGTCTGCATAGGAAGACTCAGCTAGGGAATTGCCCCACACTCAAATGCACACCTCCTCTGGAGCGTAAACCCAATAATATATTGTCTTCTGCTGCACAGAAAACTGTACAGCATATGCTCATGAAATTCACTCTCTCCCTCAATGTGGAGGAAGATATGCACAACTTCACCCCCCGCAACCCCTCCCCCCGAGTTATGGACAGGGCTGGCTCTAGCCATTTCGCCATCCCAAGCACGGCGGCACGCCGCGGGGGGCACTCTGCTGCTCAGTGGTCCTGCGGCTCCGGTGGACCTCCTGCAGGCGTGGCTGTGGAGGGTCCGCTGGTCCCGCGGCTCCGGTGGACCTCCCGCAGGCGTGCCTGCAGATGCTCCACCGGAGCCACAGGACCAGTGGACCCTCCGCAGGCACGTCTGCGGGAGATCCATCGAAGTCACTTGTCATCCTCCTGGTGATGGCAGAGCGCCCCCCGCGGCATGCCGCCCCAACCACGCGCTTGGCATGCTGGGGCCTGGAGCCACCCCTGCACTGAAAACCAGCCGAGATGTGCCTGAGACCCAATTCTACTCCTGTAGTCCTCACTCAAGCAGAACCTAGAGTAGCTTATTTTTCTGTTCCCCCAAAACCTTCCCTGGGAACCCAGACCAAACCCTTGGGTCTTAAAACAAGGAGAAATTAACCATCCCCCTCCTTTCCCCCAGACTTTCCCCTCCCTGGGTTGCCTTGAGAGGCTTCACACAGATCCAAACTCCTTGGATCTTAAAACAAGGAGGAATTAACCATCCCCCTCCTTTCCCCCCACCAATCCCTGGTTTAAACAAGGACTCAATCCCTTGGATTCTTAAAACAAGAAAATCAATCAGTCTTAAAAAGAAGCTTTAATTAAAGAAATAAAGAAATAAAAAGTAAAAATTTTCTCTGTAAAATCACGATCGAAAATGTTTTACAGGGTACTCAGATTCATATAGACTAGAGGGACCCCCCCCCTCAGCCTTAGATTCAAAGTTACAGCAAATAGAGGTAAAAATCCTTCCAGCAAAAGAACCATTTACAAGTTGAAAAAAACAAACATAAGACTAATCTGCCTTGCCTGGCTATTACTTACAATTTTGAAACATGAAAGACTGATTCAGAAAGATTTGGAGAGCCTAGAATGATGTCCCGTCCCTCTCAGTCCCGAGAGTGAACAACGAACAAAAACAAAAAGCACAAACAAAGACTTCCCTCCACCAAGATTTGAAAGTATCTTGTCCCCCTATTGGTCCTCTGGTCAGGTGTCAGCAAGGTTTATTGAGTTTCTTAACCCTTACAGGTAAAAGAGACATTAACCCTTAACCATCTGTTTATGACACTCACCCTAAATGTTGTTTTAGGCATTTCTTTCACAGGCCAGACACTTTTTCCAGCCTGGGCTCAGTCCTTCTCTCTCCTGCCTCCTTTCTCCGTGTTTCTTAGATGTTTCCAGCAGTGGGGGCGAGGGATTCAGTGAAGAACAAACCAAGATTAACTCACTTCCCTGCTTTAATTAGGATTTACATATTGTGGGAATCCTTTGTGTCCCAGTTTGATCCCCACCCCCTATTAGTGGAAAAATACTAGTCGTCCAAGATAGAATCCAGTACCAGGTGACATGATCACATGACTCTGCAATGTCAACAGGGCCGGTGCAACCACTAGGCGAACTAGGCAGCCACCTAGGGCACTAAAAAGCACGCTCAGGGGAGACAGTGGAGTGGAGGTGAGCTGGGGCAGTGGGGCGCGGGGAGGGTCGCCTGCAGCAAGTAACAGAGGGGGTGAAGGGGAACCGCTCCCCGCCCCAGCTCACCTCCTCCCCTGAGCACACCGATTCCGCTCTAATTCTCCTTCCCTCCCAGGCTTGCCGCACCAAATGGCTGATTGGCACCACAAGCCTGGGAGGCAGGAGAAGTGGAACAGCGCCGGTATGCTCAGGGGAGAAGGCGGAGCGGAGGTGAGCTGGGGCAGGGAGCTGCTGTGGGGGCTGCCCAGATGGAGAGGGGGCAAGAAGCTTCTGCAGGGGGAGCATCACAGGGCTTGAAGCTGCAGAAGGGGGGGCGGGGAGCTGCCACAGGGGAGGCTCCCCGGCTCTTCCCCATGGCCCTCACCCCTGCTCTGCCCCAACCCTGCCTCTTCCCGCTCCTGCTCCCCCCCAGCCCCTCCCCCATTCCCCTGAAGACTGCAGCCAGGACCGACCCTACACTAACCGCATGGTAAGTGGAGCGACTCGGCCCCAGCCTGGTCCACTCCCCTGGCTCCCAGCCGCACTGCCAGTGAGTGCTGGGGGTAGGTTCCTCCCTTCCTCTAAGCCTGGGAGCCAGGGGAGCAGAGCAGGCTGGGGTGGGGGGCTGGCCCCAGGCCTCTGTGGGAGACAGGGAGAGGGGGGCTGGCTACTTCTTGTGGGAAGTGGAGTGACCCGGCCCCAGCCTGCTCCGCTCCCCTGGCTCCCAGGCTTGGGAGGAGGGGGGAACCGCTCCCCACACACACACTCGCCGGCAGCGCGGCTGGGTACTAAGGGAGTGGAGCAGGCTGGAGCCGGGTCACTCCACTTTCTGCAGGAAGTGGCCTGCGCTCCCATCCCCCACGGAGGCCTGGGACCACCCCCCCTCCTGTGGAGGCCTGGGGTGGGGCCCCACACAGCCCTCCCGTGGAAGTCTGGGCCCCTCCTTCCCCCCGTGGAGGCCTGGGGCCCCACACAGTCCCCCTGCGGGGGGCTGCATAGGTACTAAAATAGCTAGGGATGGCCCTGGCTCCCCAGGCCAGAGGTGGGGCGTAAGGTGGAAGTTTTGCCTAGGGCACGAAATATCATTGCCCTTAGTGTCAAAGCAGCCAGGAGTCAAAGGTTGTTTCCAGCATCCCAGGAAGCTTCTCAGGAAGGTGAGAAATTAGAATCTTCAAAGTCCAATTGTTCCCCGTAGTGGCCCATCCAGGCTGACTCCATTTTGTCTGGTGGGTGTTCCACAGGCGTAAACACAGTTTTAATAGATACATAGACAATATTCCCAACTTCAGATACAAAAGTGATACATGCATACAAATAGGATAATCATAGTCAATACATCAAAACCTTTCCAATGATACCTCATATGATCCATCTTGCATAAAACATATCTTAATTATGGCAAATTCATATCATAACAACATCTCTTTGAAGAACATAGGGCATAATGCCACAGACAAAACATAAAGAACATTCTAGGCTCTGATGCTATATCATGTTTCAGAGCATTTTGGTGTCAATTTAATTTTCATCAGAGTTCTGAAATACTGATGTTATAAGACCCCTTCAGCTTAGTAGATAGGATCCTCAATAAGTCTACTAAAAATAGTGGCTTCACAATTTGTTTACAAATATGTTTGTGAAATATTTGAGTGAAAATCACAAGTTATACTTAATAAATACTCAGGGTAGCAAGTGCATTGTAAAAAAAAAAAAAGGGGGGGGGCTGCTCAAATGAATGACAAAAAGATTGATTCATAGATTTCTTTGTACACCAGAGCTGCAAACTGTGAGACCGATCCTTCTCCCACTGAGGTCAAATGGAATTTTTCCAGTGACTTCAGTAGGAGGAGGACCTGGTTCTTAATGCACAAAAGAAAGGCTGTTTTAATAAATTTAAGTTGTGTGTATATAGAAGAGATACTACACATATAGATGCAAAAACAAAACAACCAACTAGTTAAAGGCAGGTAGCAAGCAATATATTCAATAACAGCTATCGGAATTCCAACAAAGGCAGCCAGGGCCAATGGTCAGAGCAAAGGCAAACCTGAGGCTGGGAGTAGCAGAGTAGTTCATAGTCAGGTCCAGACCAGGGTCCATACCAAGGGTCAGAGTCCAAGTCAGGCTTCAGGATCTGAGTCAAGAGGCAAAGCCCAGATCAAGCCAGGGATGTAAGAGCAACCATTACAATTGCAGAAAATCCACACTGTTACCTGGACAGTTCCTGAACTGCCCCTTGGGTTTATGTAGAGCAGGGAGTCAATTAGGAGCCAGGGTACTTCTGTCTGTCAAACCCTTGACCTGTGTCTACAGAAGGTCATGGGAATTTGCATGCAAGCTGCCTGTAGTTGCTGCTGGGTGGCAGCCTAAAGCTATTCACTGTCTGCTACTAGGCCTGGGTTCTAGACCAAGGGTGTTATTATAGCATTAGTATTTAAGAATTCTGTTCAAAATTAAATTGATATTCAAATGCTCTGAAACATGCTATAGCATCAAAGCCTAGAGCTTGCCTTTCCCTATGTCTGTGTAATTTAGGCCTTGATGCTGCAAACGATTAAGCATACAAGTACTCCCACTAAACTCAGTGCAACTACTCAGGTTGTAAAGTTACTCATGCTTTTGCAGAGTTGGGGCATTAAATTGTAGGTTTGTTGGGAGAGGCACCATACTTGTAAAGCATCATGCAAACTTACAACACAAATATGAAATAATGTTAATAAGCACTGCCATTTAATAACTTTAGAAACACTTACCTGCAAAAGGCTTCTAAATTTACATCAGAGCAAAATGTAATATATGCCATCATATGCCAGCAATGCCCCTCTGCTATGTACATCGGCCAAACTGAACAGTCCCTACGGAAAAGGATAAATGGACACAAATCAGATATTAGGAACGGCAATATACAAAAACCTGTAGGAGAACACTTCAATCTCCCTGGACACACAATAGCAGATTTAAAGGTAGGCATCCTGCAGCAAAAAAAACTTCAGGAGCAGACTTCAAAGAGAAACTGCTGAGCTTCAGTTCATCTGCAAATTTGACACCATCAGCTCAGGATTAAACAAAGACTGCGAATGGCTAGCCAACTACAAAAGCAGTTTCTCCTCCCTTGGTATTCACACCTCAACTACTAGAAGAAGGCCTCATCCTCCCTGAATGAACTAACCTCGTTATCTCTAGACTGCATATTTATACCTGTCTCTGGAAATTTCTACTACATACATCTGACGAACTGAGTACTCATCCACGAAAGCTTATGCTCCAATACGTCTGTTAGTCTATAAGGTGCCACGGTGCTGGCAGGGACTCTTTGTGCTTTTATTCAGAGCAAAAGTGCACTACTTGAACATAAGGCTCCCAATTTGTACAAAGATGTGACTTAGTTTTAAACTAAACTTTGATGTGAGACAAAGTATCTGATTCTCATTTATATTAAGGCCGCTCTACATCTCTCTATTGCAGTATAATTATCATTTACTCCCATTTTAAGATCCCGTGCCACTTTAAGATAGTGCCAAAGCAGTATAAAGTGGCCTCAGAGAAAATAAGAATCAGGTCCCAAATGTTTTATCTTGACCTAATGACATAAGGTTTTATCAGCAATATTTAAAAAATTAACTCTCTGTGTAAGCCCACTGTTTGAGGATATTTTAGATGAGTAAGCAGTAGCTATGTCAGATGCTAGCTAGTGATCTTTTTTTTTTTGACACTGTTCCCCAAGTGAATTGCATAGACAAACATACTCTGTTTGAACAAGACCAATGACAGCAAAATTGCTTGCTTGTCTCTAAAAAGACTCTAATAATGTGCATCAAGGGAGAGACCCATGGTCTGACAGACTTTTTCCCCCCAGTGTAAAACATAAAAAAAACCATTTCAATAGCAAGGAAAAATCAGTTTAAAGTGCAGCCCCGGTTAATTATATCCAAAAGAGTAATAATAAAATAAACTATTAAATTTTAGAACTTCCTCTTTAAAGTATTAAGCATTTGGCAACTGTAATGTAGTTAAATATCATGCTGAACAATGGACTCAATCACTTTACTGTGAGGTACCAGTCAATCACATGTGGAATGTATTTGAATACCAGCATACCTATTTCAAATCATACTGAGAACACGTAGCTTTTATTGGGTTAGCTTTAGCTACACATTTATGGTTTTTTTAATTCTTAAATTAAAATTAATTCTCATTCATCGACAAACAGGAAATACAGCAGTCTGGTCACAGCTCTGCAAAGCAGCAGTCTCTGCTGTGGTATGTTTAGCTAAACAGAAATTAAAATGTGAAGGTGGCTTGCTGGCTCCTCATGTAACACAGGAGAGGCCAGAAAACCTACCACTGTGTTTAAAAACAGCAGTTCAATTCCTGGCACAAACACTCCGGCTAGTTTAAAAATTCCAGTGGCTGAAAAGATGCTAGATTATGGACCCACTGTATGCCAGAGCTGTGGGGAAACTTGCTTTGATATCACTTTTGTAAACAGCGAAGGCCAAGGGATGAAATGAAAAATGGAGAAGAGAAGTGAATAAAGGTTACTGTGGAGGAATGTTCTGCCCTTTTCACTCAGCTACTTTAAATATTTGTTCAAAGTTTCAAATGTAAAGGTCATTTAATTTGAATAAAGGGACATTATAAAAAACTCTTTAATGCACAGTACTGCATTGTTATTTAGCCATTAAACACTAATAATAGTCTAGGGCCAGATCACCCCCTCCTAGGGTAAAACATGTTGGGGGAAGGGCTTGCCCTGGCCCCCCAAACCCAGTAGATCCCAAGGAGCCCTCAGGAAACCAAGGCCATCTACTCAGGACTCTAGGGTTCCACACCAGCTCTGGAACCATAGAAACCCCTCCAGCCCACAGCAGCAGGCTTCCTGGATGTCACATTACCAAGCAGCAGCTGCCCCTGTGTTCCCTGTAAAGAGGGGTTCCCCACTCTAATGTCCTATGCTGTATAACCTTTCCTTCCAGATCACTGAGAGAAATGTACATCCCACTGCCTCAGCCCTATCCAGCCAAGACTCACCTACTGCCTGCTCAAACCCCTCTCTCTATGTGGAGTCTGACCCTAAATGATCTTGCCTTCAGCTACATACAGCGGGCCGGGTGCTAATTGCCACAGATTCCTGATTTATTACATCATTGTGAATCAAGGCCAATATTTTTATTTCAGCTCAGCTTGAGGTTCATGGCACTATGATGTGTGGTCATGTGACAGCAGATTTTAGAATTGTGAGAAAGCAAGGCAGGCACTGAAGGGAGAAACTATCCCAGGGCTGGCAGCTCTTTAAAGAGGAGAAACAGTCAGTGCCATGAAGGTAGAAGACAGAAGATCTGCCCCTCCTATTTATTAGGAAACAACCCATTATCCAAGGGACTTTTCACTCCCTCGAATTCTTTCTCAGAACTCATTCCTTTTCAGCAGCTTTAGATCACTGATCTCAGCTCCTGTGCCCTCTGCTCCTGCTCCCATGAATTTGCACATGTAAAATGCAAACACATTTAGAACAGAGCAAGATGAGTATGAAGCAGAAAAATTAAGTGCTCTAAACTTCAAAAGCAAATCAACTTCCCTCTTATTTTCTGTGACTTTCTTTCACCCTCTCATCTGTTGTCATTGCCCTGGATGTTATCAATCTATTCTCAGTATCAGGCCTCCAGTGTGCAGACCTTGTCTTTCTACTTCTCTGTACGATGCCAGGCACATGCATGGTCCTATATAAATAAGAACATCCAAGGCCCATGAGAGTTGGTTCAACAGAAGTTCCCAATCTCTCTGCATGAGATAAAGTGACACCCTGGTGCAGTAACTTGTGTCAGGACAGCTGGCCATATTTAAGCCTGCACAATAACTGTGTCATCCAGACTACATGATAAGGACTTCAGTAGCCTCACCTATTAGTGCTTGGCTACTGAAAGCAGATGACCTACAAAGAAGGGGGAGACACACTTTACCTTTGCCCCTTTAAGGAGATGGCTATCATGGGATACTTCCCTACATGCTTCAAGAAAGTGGCAGCTCTCTTAGTCATTATTTCAGAACTTCACTTGGTGTCTGAGCTCTTTGGCAGTGCCTGAGGTATACCCTTGGCAATTACTGTTTACTTGCCTTACATGCAATGTTTCTGTGCTCTGCAGAGATTCTGCTGATGTGCTACATTGTTAAACATTAAATATCACTTCAACAATTATCAGTGCAAACAAGCATCATGGTTTGAATTATACCCACTGGACAGCACCTGAATTTTCTGAACAATATGTTGTAAGAGTGCTGTTGAAGCATACCACGTCTTAAATATGTATGGTTCCATTCAAAGAGACAGATCTTTAGCAAGGCAACAAGCAATGGCATAATTAGAAATTAGCTTCAAAAAATTATGTACAGAAATAAGGGTGCTATAAAGTACATGAATCATTTTAATTTTCTATAACATGTAAAATCAATTCAGAATGCTAAGGCTGCATTTGCTAGCAACTTTAAATGCACAAGAAAAGGGGCCAAACCACTAAGAGGCAAATCTCAGTTCCCTTGCTGGTTAACTGAGTAGGGTGCTGGGGATCTCCCATATATATGACCCACTCTGCAGTAGCATCACTCTGATTCCATAGGGGTTCTAGCTAGCCAGTGGATGTAAGCAGTGACATGTCCAGCAGCTCTGACCCTGTCCTGCCCCCAAAGAGATGGTGAGCACAACCACACAGGGAGTCCCCTGGAAGTATGGCTTTAAAGTATAAAGGGGATGTGCAAGCAAAATCCCTCTCCCTCCCCTGCATGCAGTAGAGTTGCACCAGTTCTACTACATCTGGGACATGTCACCCATGCACCGAAGGGTAGAATTTTCAACTTATAGCATCTTTTAACAGGGTGGAAACGGGGTTATTTTTATAATGTGGGGCCCCATACTACTCCCATTGGGGTCAGTAGAAACCCTCCAATGGACTTCAGTCTCAGCAGGCCCATGCCCCTGGTTCTGAAGCCCAAAGTTGCCATGCTGTTGCTAAAAATGGGCTAAATGACCTAGCAGCTTTTTCCCCTATCTCTTATCATGTATGTAATTTAACAGTTGTTTAAAGGGTCAGTCCTAACAGTACCTGACAATACTACTTGAGTTAAAGTGTTCGGATGTTTCAATGACCCCTACCCCCCTTAGGTGAGTGAAACTCAGCTGTTAGAAACTTGCTCCAGGTTGAAACTCACCCTTTGAGGGTTCATCCCAGAAGTTATTTATTTACAACATTTCACAAATCTGTTGTGGCACTTTGGACATTTAAGACTGAAAAAATCCAAACTTTCTGGGAAGTGGGAGGAAATGGAGCTTCCATCGCTACTTTGTGGTTCATATAGCTCATAAACAGCTCATGTAAGTCATGCTTTGAAATCAAATTTCACAAGCCTTTAGCAGATAATGAGAAGAAATCTTGTCTGGTAGCTTGAAGGAAACAAAGGGGTAAAGATATCATATTCTAAAAATCATGAGCGCCACATGCTCAGTGCAATCCTATCCACAACTACTAATTTAGGTTGGTATGGGATCATTATATTTGCATATTCTAATCACAGCATTCCTGGTATTTCTGCCAAATCCATTATTAGGGCTGTCAAGAAATTTAAAAAATAATCATGATTAATCACACGATTAAAAAAATTATTTGTGATTAATCACAGCGTTAAACAATAATAGAATATCATTTATTTAAATATTTTTGGATGTTTTATACATTTTCAAATATATTGATTTCAATTACAACACAGAATACAAAGAGTACAGTGCTCACTTTATATTTATTTTTGATTAAAAGTATTTGCACTGTAAAAAAAACCAAAAGAAATAATATTTTTCAATTCATCTAATACAAGTAGCATAGTGCAGTCTCTTTATCATGAAAGTTAAAACTCACAAATGTAGAATTATGTACAAAAAAGAACTACAGTCAAAAATAAAACAATGTAAAACTTTGGAGCCTACAAGTTCATTCAGTCCTCCTTCTTGTTCAGCCAATTGCTCAGACAAACAAGCTTGTTTACATTTGCAGGAGATAATGCTGACCACTTCTTGTTTACAATGTCACCTGAAAATGAGAACAGGCGGTTTCATGGCACTGTTGTAGCCGACATTGCAAGATATTTATGTGCCAGATGCACTAAAGATTCATATGTCTCTTCGTGCTTCAACCACCATGCTGATGACAGGTTCTGCTTGATAACAATCCAAAACAGTGTGGACCAACCAGGGGCGGCTCCAGGCCCCAGCACGCCAACCGTGTGCTTGGGGCAGCAAGCCACGGGGAGCGCATTGCCCCCACCGCAAGGGCGGCAGGCAGGCTGCCCTCGGCGGATTGCCTGCTGAGGGTCCGCTGAAGCTGCGGGACCAGCGGACCCTCCACAGGCAAACTGGCGGAGGCAGCCTGCCTGCCGTTCTTGGGGCAGCAAAATCCCTAGAGCAGCCCGTGGGACCGACATGTATTCATTTTCCTTATCTGAGTCACATGCCACAAGCAGAAGGTTGATTTTCTTTTTTTGGTGGTTTGGGTTCTGTAGTTGCCGCACGAGAGTGTTGCTTTTTTAAGACTTCTGAAAGCATTCTCCACATCCCGTCCCTCTCAGATTTTGGAAGGCACTTCGGATTCTTAAACCTTGGGTCAAGTGCTGTAGCTATCTTTAGAAATTCTCACATTGGACCTTCTTTGCGTTTTGTCAAATCTGCAGTGAAAGTGTTCTTAAAATGAACACATTTAGCTGGGTCATCATTCGAGACTGCTATAACATGAAATTTATGGCAGAATGCAGGTAAAACAGAGCAGGGGACATACAATTTTCCCTTAAGGAGTTTAGTCACAAATTTAATTAGCACTTTATTTTTTTAGCATCATCACCATGGAAGCATGTCCTCTGGAATGGGGGCTGAAGCATGAAGGGGCACACAAATCTTTAACATATCCAGCACATAAATTCCTTGCAACGCCAGCTACAAAAGTTCCGTGTGAACACCTATTCTCACTTTCTGGTGACACTGTAAATAAGAAGAGGGCAGCACTATCTCCTGTAAATGTAAACAAACTTGTTTGTCTTAGCGACTGGCTGAACAAGAAGTAGGACTGAGTGGACTTGTAGGCTCTGAAGTTTTCCATTGTTTTGTTATTGAGTGCAGTTATGTAACAAAAAAAAAAATCTATATTTGTAAATTGCACTTTGACAACGAAGAGATTGCACTACAGTACTTGTATGAGGTGAACTGAAAAATACTATTTCTTTTATCATTTTACAGTGCAAATATTTTTAATAAAAAATAATATACACTTTGATTTCAATTACAACACAGAATATAAAATATATAAAAATGTAGAAAAACATCCAAAATATTTAATAAATTTCAATTGGTAGTCTATTGTTTAACAGTGCAAATAAAACTGGAATTAATCATAAAAAAATGTCCATAAAATATTGTGAGACAAAGCCAACAAGCCAAAGGAATCTTATAGGGAAGACAGCCAGCCTCCAACACTTAGGCCCTCTTGTGTCTTCAGGCCAATCCTGCTTACATCATGCATGTGAGTAGTCTTATCAAGAGCAAAGGGAGCAGGTCACTGCATTTAATGAGGCTATTTATGTGAGTAAGTCAAGCAGGATTTGATCCTTAATATTAAAGTGGACCCACTCATCTCAGTGGAAGCTACAGCTGCACAGCATCTCTGAAACTCAGGCCACTTTTACATAGGACATTAATAGTAGGGACCCAGGTTTGAAAATACTGGCCTCAATAGTTACTTGTGAATTTCCTCTCTTTTGTGGGTTTGTCCAAACAAAATCTACAACGAATGACATTACAGCTCTGTGAAATACCAGCACAGGCTGGAGCACCTAAAAGACAGGCATCACATGAAATATAACTTAGAAGATCTTCCAACATCAAAAATCACTTTGCCCAGACAGGACTTTTTAGGCAAAGTGTAAGGACTCGGTCTAACACCTACTGAAATCAATGTCTCCAGTACATCAAGCCCTAAAGCTCCAAAATCAAAAAAGGGCCTGATCCTGCAAAGCCTTTCATATGAATAATAACTACTCAGGGGAGTACAGGCTCATTGGCCACACTGAGGCTATTTGTGCCAGTAAATGTTTGCAGGATTGGGCCTATAGCATGCAGCAGAAAAATGTAGTGTTTTCTGAGTACCCTCCAATTCATTGTTTGTTGGGAAATATTAAAGCCAATGGAATAGTAGGTGTCCCAAAATGTCTTAATTCAGAGAATTAGTGTTAACTGAGTCTGATTAGCTCCATTTATCTCTAATTAATTACCTTTACCTAATTAGACACCCTGTTTCCAGTAGACATGGAGTCAAGTAGTCTAGATTATTAGTGTAGTCATTGTGCCTTTACAAAATCCTGAAATTAATGAAACGTGCAAAAGAATCTGCAGCTTTAATTGCACAGGTGTTGCCTTATGGCAAAGCTTTATCATCTGATTACACCAAGGGATTATTAGTGACTTTTTATATAGAGGATGAGCCTGTGAAATGTACCTTAGCAACAGCTCATTAGTTTAGGGTTGTTACTGTATTATTTATTACATTCAGCCTTCCCCATTATCTAGATTGATTCATGGACCAATATATTTTCCTCCCCTCTGAGCAGAAAATAAATAAATAAATAAACAAACCTTGGCTAATGCCAGTCCAGCTGCAGTATGAGAGGAATGCAGAGTATATTCTCCAGCTACCAATCTTCACTCTTTAAAATAAAGATTTTAAATTGGTTTAAATAGAAGTCTTTCCACCAACCCCTAGCAAAATAACCAATTCAAGTAACTCTCAATATGGAATGTTTTCTGCATGTGATCCAAACAGTTTGGGCCATTTTACATCTCTTCATATAAATAAAAACAGTTTGTTAGATTGAAAAACAAAGCAAAATATTTTTGTGCCAAAAATGACTTCTTCCTATGTAGTTCATATGTGCATTTTATGAAATTCTGTTAGAATTTTTTACTTTGGGGATTTTTCCCAGATGGCAGTGGTTTGTGGGTTTTTATTTTTTTGGGTTTTTTTTGTTTGCTTGCCACATACAGAAAGTGTTTGGATAATAGAAGCATGACTCACAAAGAAAAAGCTGACCTTTAAAATTAGAACAGTTTTCCACATCCCAAGGCTTTATAAGACTATAAGGCTTAGAAGGTCTGACCTTATATTACTCAAATCTCCTCAGAAACCACCTTTTAGAATCACCAACTACCAGATTGATATAGTAATAGCTAGGACTGAATCTGGCTACAATCCAGCACCAAGCAAAATGCTCATTTCTTGATAGACCAAGAATTCCCATAACTAGTCTATATGATAATAAATGTGTCTCTAAAACTTTCCTCTGGGGCTTTTTTTTTTTCCCCTAAAAAAATAAATAAATAAACATTGTTCTACTATTAGATGTAAAACATTGCTGTTTGCTTATTATATAATTTAAAACAGGGCAAAAATAATGGGTAACTATATACGGCATGACAACTAATTTGAGTAGTAATACTGAATATTTAATGATCCTCCTTTAAAGCATGAACACAAAACTTTTCATGTGTGTATTATAAAGATTATAAACCTTAATCTCAAAACCAGAGCTGTAACTGAACTAATGGGTGGATAACCCAGTAGTGTATGATTTATATATCTCCACACAGTATATATGTACATACCTATAAAAGACATAATCATGCAATCTTTACTCACATACATAATCCTTTGAAGTGAATTGGACTACTCTTAGAATTACCCATGTGAGTAAGTTTTAAGGATCCTAGCACCACAAAATGTGTGATAACCACCTGCCATGCGTTATCACTCAACCTAGACTACATTCACTAAAAGCTTGAGCTTTTGTGAGATTTGTTATACATTTATTAAGCCAAACCTTTTTATATATACAAATTTGCTGACTTGTCACTCCCTTACCAGACTAACATGATCACATCAGCCTGCTCTCTGCTCTCTCTCTTCTGGCTTCTCATTGAACACCACATCAAAGTCAAGAAGTTTGTCTTTAGCTTCAAGGCACACAGTGATCCAGACTCAGGACATCTCAAAGCTCACCTGAAGTTCTGGGATGAGAACTATGGTGGACAATGCTGCTCCTCAGGCACAATGGAGTGAATCACATCTGTGCAGGAGTCAGAGCTTTCTTGGGGGATAAACCCACACCTGGGAAATTCATTCCATCTCTACTAGCACCATTTCCCATTCAAAGTGCAAAGGGCACCTTGCCTACAATAATAAACACAAACAGCACCATCGGTACAAATAAAATAGATTAAACAAATAAATCTCTCATAACTTTCCACTTGGGGTAGGAAAGGGAGAACCGTCCAGCCACATGTGACAGCTGTTAGTCACACTGCTTAAGTCACTGCTAGAGGGTACACAGATTCTATGGTGATGAGGGCACTATAAGAACCTGATTAGTACAGAACACCTGTTGTGGAGAAGGGAGAAAACCCAGCACCACCTTGTATTTGCCGCCCACTTCCCAGGAACCCAATAGATACCACCTTGTATTTGCAATGTGCAGGCTTATGGGGTGGTAGTAAGGTCAATCAGGAACAGGCCTCATAATAAATACCACCACTTTACATGTATGTAGTAGACTCTATCCATAGATCTGAAATGCTTTACAAAAGCAGGAAAGTTTCATTATACTTGTGTTACAAATGGGGAAACTGAGGCACAGAGCCACCCTGACTTGCCCAAGATGGCACAGTAAGTGGCAGAGCTGGGCACAGAACCCAGGTTCTACTCATCCCCAGATCTATACCCTTTCCACTGAATCCTGCTTCCCTCTTGGGTACAGTGTTGGGATGGGGGAGGTACTTTGGTACTTTTCCCTTGGTCCCTCCACTACAGCAATGGGGCAGTTGCCAGGTTATTTGAGGAGCAGGCCCTGGCTCTTTCCTCCTGAGGCTGGCAGTGACTCCTCTGAAGAGCTAGCTGGCACCAGCTGGTGGAAGAAGCTAGCTCTGGCCATCTCCCCTCATGGGGGTGCTAGTTACTCTGATGAGCCACAGGCCAGAGCCACCAGTGTGTGGGAAGATAACCACCTGGGAAGTCAGTAATGATGTTAGACATACACAACTGTCCCTTTGGGGAACCAGTCCCCACAATGGGATGGGTGGGAGGTCTTCCAAACATCGTGGGACCAATATTAGACAATGCCATTTTAAATAAAATTCTACTTGGATGTGTGTATCTATACATACACACCCCAGACCCCACTCAGACATTAGATCGATAGATCTAAAGTGGCAGAAGGTAAGAGATCTGCCCCTTTCCCTCAAAAATAATGCCACCCACTTCAGTGACTGAGGGGCCGGGTGCTGGAGAGGGCAGGTGTCCCTGTAGCCTCTATGGAGATCAAACAGTTCCCACGTGCCAAGCGGGGAGCACAGCTCCCGGCCCGAGGGGATTTTTCCAGACAGAAGGTGGCCCTGCCACCAACAGGGACTCTGGTTTGGGCCGTTTTAGGTGGCAGAGCAGCTCCCGCGCTTTTCTGCCAGGTTTTGAACTTGGCTGATGGGCAGCGCAACCCTTTGCGAGGTGGGGAGCCCCGCCCACCGGCGCCCGACGCTCCCTGAGCCGAGTTGGTGCGGCTCAGCCCTCCAGGCCCGGCCCCCAATGATTCCCCCTCAGCGCCAGCTGCAGACATGGCACTTCTCGGAGGTCACTTCGGGCAGCGGCAGCCTGGGCCCATTTGCGCGCGCACCCCGGCGCTGACCAGAGAATGAGCGAGCAAGACTCCCAGGGTGGCCCCGAGTTCGCGGGCGGGTTCAGTCCCCCCACAAGCAGCGGGCTCGGCCCGGCTTGCTGCAAGCCCACGCGGAAAGCTCGCCTCTTTGAGAGTATTTTTCATTTAACCTTTATTCTGCAGTCTCTTTAATCACCCTCTGCACCTGCTCGCCAGCTTGGTCCCAGTGCTAAACAAGCAGATTTGCAGACTACTCCAGATTCCTAAAGAACACAAACTCCACGGAGACTTTTTTTTTTTTTAATGCGAAGACTGTGGCTGCAAGTTGTGAGGAGACAAGGCCCAGCGGGGAAGGATCACTGGGGAGGCGGAGTGGGGATTTAAAAATACAACTTTGCCTGGGCACCAGGAGAGCTTTGCAGCTGGAGCGCCCCTCTCACGGCCACACCGCAGGTGACTGCCGCGCTCAATATACTTTGTGTGGGAGTCAATTTGGCGGGTGGGTGGGAAGGGTTAGGTACACACGGAACAAGGACGTGCTACAGCATATGCTGCCTCCCTCCTTCCCCATCACCCTCTTGTTTTGTTAAAAGTTGTCTGGAAAGGCAAAGCCAAAGCTCCTCTTCCTCTTTGCCTGACACTTCTGCAGGCAGCAGTGCTGTCCTCAGCAGCTCTGTGGGGTGGTGGCTAATTGCCCCCGTAAATCACCTTGCAGCAGCGCTACTGCGTTTATTTTTCTGACAGTAATTTAGTGCTTGCTCTTTTCCACACTTGTCATTGCGTGTTTTTCCTCACATTAGAAGCCTGTAGGAAAAGGACAGTAATTAACGGTGCAATACATCCTCATGGAAGCTCTTTCATCATACTGTGATAATTGTACTCCTTGTCTGTCAAGGTAACCCTCTCCC